>NW_003546734.1:62100-70272 GCF_000090795.2 Amphimedon queenslandica
TTGGACATACTACACTATGCAAGACACTAATTTAAAATAGTCTACCTGCAACATGTAACCCTGAACACTAACCCGCTATTGCAGTGAAGGCCAAAGGGTGAGGATCAGGCAGAAAGGCAGAGCTGCAGGAGAAAGTGTTGATACAGCTGTGGTCTTTGAGGTTACTAGCGCCAGGTGGCTGCTGGTTTGCATAGCTGTGGTTAGGCGATGCCTGAAGACGAAACAGGAGACGCCACACTAGATAAGACCTGAGCTACTCTGATATGATAGACATAAAGCTATGCAACTCCTGAAAAGGAGTCACTGGTGATGCAGGATCACTTCCTCATGGAATACCGTCACTACTGGTTGGAGCAGAAGCATTAGTAGCTCTCTTAATATTGCCCGTGCTGACTGGAGGTAAGGAATTCCTCAGGGTCCACCCGCATTCCAGGCATCACTTTATGAACTAAAATGAAGAGATTAGATTAGGAAAACAGAGAAAGAAAGAGTAAGGAATACAGCTGCCACTCACAGTTTGCAATGAGATGATGATAAAGTGCACTCATTACCCAACCCTCCCTGTTCATGGATATTAACTGCGTTTAACAAATCTCCTCAAACTTCAATAAAAAGATGTACTGCATGATTCATTTAATTTTTGAATCATTTTTCCATTCATAAGCTAGCTCATAATTATGAATCATTATTGACAATGCATCTATTTCCTGTTCTGGAAATACTAAAGTTTACATTCAGCTTCAGTTGCCAGAAAATTTTGCCCACACCTGTCAACTTTTTTCGAAGTTTTGCAACATTTTGTGAAAAAGCAGCAAATCTGTTCAGTTACAAACTTACATTAGCTATCAATATACTCTCTTATTTGTTGGTCGTGAATGGATTATGATTACCATGATGGAGTACCTTCTCCTCCATCACCACTGGTAACTGTAGATGGATGGTCTCCATGACCACCTCCAGGAGGCCCACCACCACCACCAGCACTACTCGAAGCTGGAGGCCCACCACCTCCACTACCACCAGTTGCTTAGGCCCGCCACCTCCATCACCATCTCCAACACGACCACCAGAGGCTGGAGGGCTGCCACTGCCACCTCCAACACTACCTGAAGGCCTGCCACCACCTCTGGCATTACCAGTAGCTGGTGACCCACCACTGCCAGCAATCCCTTTAGCTGGACACCTGCCAGTTCTATGCAACTCCACCAGCTGTAACTGGAGGCCCTGGAATGGCAGCTCTGCAACAGCAGAGCCTGAACATCATTTGACAACTTTGTGAAGTTAATTGTCACATAGTAGGATTCAAAAAAAATCTGCAGTACCATTTTAATCACCTCTCTCCATTTTAATTTAGTACAACAATCTTCCAAGAGCCAGACCTTCAGGATGTAGGGGCAGGGGCAGGAGGAACACTTACTAAGAACTATAACTTTTATTAATGACATGTAAAATGACAACCTTTTTTCCTAAATATAACAGTATATAAAGTCAATTATTAGCATGAAGCCCAATATAGCATTTATAATAGAAACATGGATAGAGCGTTCAACAAGGCAAAACAAGTGGTATACTGTATAGCCAACAAATTTCGTGACGAAAAAAATTTCGTATTTTTATTATCACTGTTTGCATCACAAAAAATGAAACCACAAATATTAACATATATATTATTATATTAATATATTAATAAATTAATTCACGTCGTGTTGTAGGTCAAGCTGATGCCTGTTACTCTGTATTGCTATTTAAAGCATACATTTAAGGTCAGAGATGATGATCTCCGCAATCACTGGTGTCCACACTGCTTTGTTGACATGTTGCCCCCTGACACAAGCGTCCGTCTCAAACACTGAACCTGCCATGTTTTAATTAAATAAGGCGTGGTCATTATTATTAATATTTAAAAAAATGATGAAAAAATCATCACGGACTTTAAAACTTCTCTATCAATTTCATTATTCACAAAATTTTCAGCCTTGAAAATTTTTGGCTATATTGCGCTTGAGCTTCAATCTTCCTACAAAGTGATATACATAACTTATAACAACGATTAAAAAAATACTTCCCTGTGGCCATAATTAGTGAGATAATCATCAGAAGAATTATAACCTTGGATCACAATCTTATAACACAATAACAAAAAACTACGGAATCTCAAAACATTCTATCTTACTATGTACTGAACAAAGACTATGACATATGAAACCTGCGCAGCTGCAAACTGGCGCCTCATTCAGTGTGAAAGCACAATAGAGCAAGGAGCTAAAACGAAACATAATGTTACAATGATGATTATTAGAAATTTTATTTAGCTACCAGAAACGAAATCAAACAATAGCCTTAGACATTCACCATGCTATCAAAGTATTACATTACATGTTATTGCTGAATCATTGCGTCATTTGCAGCTGAAACTACATGAAAGTAAAGTGAAAAAGAAACATCATCAACAGCAAGCAATGTAAACACAGGCTGTATTTATGCTATACTAAATATGTTCATGTATATGCATGATGTATACTATAGCTACTGTAACATCAAAGACACCACCAGGTGGTGTATAAGCCATATACACCGTCACTAATGATATTCAGGGATATAGGATTAATGAGATTTATTTGTGTGGATAGAGTATATGTGTGCACTAAAAATGGTTGACCGTTGTAAACCACCTATTTTAGCAATCTCTCTTCCTTGCGAGATCTGAGTTAGCTGGAAAAGTGCTTAATGTAATGTTTACACTTACTAGAAACTTAATTCAGTAATTATAATCATTATAGGATAAATGAATGCATACAAAATGAAATATTGCACTGATAAATGAAAAGTGGATATTTGGAGATTAAAGTTAAAAGAGAATGGTAGAAAGCCAATGACAAATAGTATCATCGCTATGCAATACATCACAAGATGGTACCGCCTTGCTGTGTTTGATCTGAGACACTAGCCTAACTTTAAAAACTTTAACAGGCCACAGAGTTGATATCTCCGTAGTTTGAGGTTAAATTTTAGCTTGGTTCATTGTGACTATATCTGAAAAACTGAAAAAAAATTGACCTTCTTTCTCTGCAAAGTCCTCTTGCTGTTTGGTATCACCCTGGTTCTTCTAATATTTTGTTTTGTTTCTTCTTCAAGTAACTTTTTCCTCTTCTTCTCTTCATTATGGCTGTCAGAAACACAGGGCATGGGCTGCGCTGTGCGCAAGCGCAGATTTTTATAAACAATTAATGAATAACAAATTAGATCAAATTAATATTCAATGAATTAATTAAATAAATGTTAAAATGGCAGAATGCAAGTAACTGGAACTTTGCAACAGTCTCTAATGTTACTGTAAGTATAGTATATATTATGTATACCATATCTTCTTGGTGTGTATTGCTAATATAAGACCCTTGCCCTTCGACATCTGCCGTCGGCTTCGCCTCCACCAGATATCTTGGGGCTGAGGTCTTATATTACTGATACACACCTCGAAGGTATGGTATTTATATGACATGAATTAGGTTCATGAAAAACATACATTACAAACGTCCCCTTCACCTAATAAATCTCTTTCCAAGTCTCACCCTATTCTTTTACATCACAATACAGTCTTGCAAGTAATATGTACGTGAGTAAAATTAATAATGAATGTGGAATTATATATGGTAGCTATAATGCTTATAGCAACAATTAATATACATATATGACACGTATAGCTCCACAATGCATAATAAACTCTGATTGAATCATACATGTATAATGTACATAAACTGTTTGTGTAATTTAGTCAAACACTGCTCAATTTGCTGACTCATGCCATCCTGAATTAAGTTTCTTTTACGAGACCTGCATTGTGCAAATACACATTAATAGACCACATGAATACATTGCAATGTGCAAACAAATATTTTTTTGTTAATGAGACATGCATGCACACAACAAAAGATGCATTGGCAAGCATTCATTTATATTGAGTACAGAAAGTTCTTTCTGTGGCCATAAGTAATGATGTAAGATTAAATAAATATACAATAGGTATCCTACAATCATAATCTATCTTCAGAATGACTATCGTCATTCCATTCTTCTACTCTATGAATGTATGAGACATAAACAATCTCTGCTACAGAACAGATGCCATTAGTATCAACAGGGATTGCAATTGGACTACATAATTGGCTATCAGACTTATCATTTGGATACAAATAATGCTGATTCATAAAATAAGGCGTACTACTTTTTGTGTGACATTGCTCACCAAAATCACTAAAGCTATTTTAATTTCCAAATGCTATTTGATGCACGTATCAATGCGCTGACTTTGCGGAATCTATTTCTAAAACTGATTCTAACCATATACTTGATACAGTATTACATTTAATGTTATATTGTATGTTCTCAAACTCTACACCTTTCATACTTGATGGCAACAAATCATCAACAATTTTGTGGATAGAATAAAATGCTTTCTTAATTTTCAAAGAAATAATATTCCTTTGCTTCACTATTTGATGCAGGTAGTCGGTAACTAAAACATAGTCTATACCATATTTGACCATAGTGACGTTCGTAATAGTATTTAGTTAGAAGCCTTTATAAAAATTACTTCGAGCGAAATAACTAGGTCTACACAAAGCTAGCAATCTTCTTCACAGTGAAAGTTTATACATCAAAATAAAAACTGTACACAGTGGCGGATCTAGGGGGGGGCCAGGGGGGGCAATGCCCCCCCAAAAATTTTCTAGAGTAATATAAACTTTGGTTTACCTATGTAAACTGTGAAGCAGCTGCAGTACTGGACTATGTAAACAATCTTTAAACCACAAAGGAGCTCATTTTAGCAGGCTTAGTCTTCATAATTTTTACTTCCCAAAAAGTTTTGCACAAGTCTAGTTGACCACACCCCCTAATTACCCCTCCCATTTCACAATTGCCCCCCCAAAAATTAAATCCTAGATCCGCCCCTGACTGTACATGACCTTAATGTGTACTGGCCTCATAAGATGAGGATAAATAATTAAAAATTATTCATATTGAACTAAATTGAATCAATATTTGAAAGACATTTCTAATCCTTGCATAATTGAAGACTTTTAGTCCAAAAGACTAAATAACATAGAAGACGTATCTCTTCACGAATTTAATGCTAATTACAAATTTGATAAAATAGGACAAAATGGAGAAAGAAAATACAAACTTAGATCAAAGCCAGTCCTTCCATACCATTGAAAATTTAATCATATTCAAGAAGAAGAAAGAGATGATTCTATCATTCGCTAATATTTTTATTTGTGTCTTTTAGGAGTGAGAACACACTCGTAATGGAAGAAGAAACAATGGAAGGTTTTAGGCATCACTGAGAACCATCTATATGTGCCATTGACAACCATTTTAATAAACTACAGAAATTATTAGTAGCTGAACGTAATTGGAACACAATAGTCAATGCAAGACATAAAGCCAGTTTTACTAAAAAACTTCCTGATAACAAGGATGATGAGCTTCAAATACTGAGTAAGATAATGAAGCAGCTGATATTGCTGACATGCATATAAATGTATATAATTTAACATTAGACCAAAAAGAGGCAATGCTTCAAGTAGATAAAAAAATTTATAATTATAACCAAAAATCATTTTATAAGTCAATAAGAACGCAAACAATTGCTGAAGATTAGGTCTTCAAGACTACTTAGATTCAATAAAATCATACTGCTACAGATGTTTATCAGTGGAGTAGGTAGAACCTGTAAGTCGTTTTTACTTGAGGCAATGAAATATGCAATTTATGACATTGCATCCAAAAAGTTTTGAAATTGTTTTTTATACTAGCACCAACAGGTATAGTGGCATTTAATGTAGGTTGACTGATAATACATCAATATTTCAGCTGCTAATAGATCATAAGAGAAAAACAGCTTTATATTGGGCTTTAAAAAAATAAGCTCAAAAATAACTACACTTTAAAATTTAAAAATTATAATAGTAGATTAGGTATCCATGGTATCCAATCTAAATCTAGCATACTCACATGCACTTAGAAGACATATTGGGAACAGATGAATGGTTTAAATGCAAAAATATCTCATTAATATGTGACCTCTTACAATTGCCACCAGTTAATGGTAGACCAGTAGTTAATAAAATTAGCCACAAAATAGTTAAAACCAAAGTTAGAGCAGCAAATGCAGTTAACATATCAAAGGAAACAGTAGAATATGGTGAAAAAATAATCAATGAGCGACAAAAAAGAGACGAAACTTTCTTTAAAATGCTTGATTCTGTTAAGCATGGCTGTGTGACTGATGAAACTATTCATACCCTTAAAAGACGTGTATTTAATGCTTTAATACAAGAAAAGTATAAGGAATTGGAAAGTGAAGGAACAGGTCCTCCAATTTGCCTATTATCTAAAATAAATACTTGCTAAAAATCAATGAATTAATATTAGAAAGTGTAGAAACTGACAAAATACAATTAGTATGTGTTGATGAAAGTGGCAGCACAGCAATATCTTTCCTCCCGTCTTGGGAGCTCTCGAAATCTATTATAATTGGTGACTTCAATTATCCTGACATTTGTTAGGGCTCCTTGAGTAGTACCCACAACTTAACTGATTTATTTTGTGATTGAGTTTTTGACATTAATCTTACTCAGCATATTCTTGTGGGAAAATTTTAGATCTCATTTTGGCTCTTCCAGTTGTTCCTATCTGTGAAGTATGTCTATCCTCTGCAACATTTAGTCTCGGACCATTATATGGAATCCTTTCAAATTATGGCTGAAACTATTAAATGCAGTCTCAAATCTACCCCCACTGTTCCTGACTATAGTAAGTTTGATTTTGAGGGTCTAAATGACTAATTACTAGATATGGATTTTAGTCCTTGCATGGCCTCTAGCGATGTTGAGTTCATTTGGTCCTTTATGAACAATCATCCTTCGAGAGTCTAGATCATTGTGTTCCAAAAGTCCACCTGGGAGCCAAACGCTTTCCTCCATGGTTCACTCCTGAAATCAAACATCTTTGTAATAAAATCAAATTATTGAAGAAATCACTGAAGCCATGATCGACTGCAAAGAGGGACAAAATTCTCCAAGTGTCCCAACTGCAGAACCATAAAGTAGCCATAGCAAAGGCTGCTTATGAGGCACATTTTGTTAATACTAGTGAGGGTAACACCTCCCGAATATTTCGTTACATACGATCTGTGTCACAACCTTCTGGCATCCCAACACAAATGACTTACAACTCTATAACAGCAAAGACGGATCGGAACATTGCAGAATCTTTTAACTAATATTTCTTTTCAGTCTTTAACCGTTGATCTCCATCTACTTTGGCTTCCATGTGCTTCGTATACAATGTTCAGTCTGTCTCTTTCTCTGAATCAGAAGTATATGATATTCTCTGCAATCTTGATCCCACTAAAGCCAAAGGAATTGATGGTATTGGCCCTATGGTCCTGCACGGATGCTCTCTATCTCTATATATAGCTCTCCATCACCAGTTCACCCAGTCTCTGTCAAATTGTACTATTCCTAGTGAACGGTTAATCCATCTTATTAGTCCAATATTCAAATCAGGAGATAAATCCAATGTGGCTAATTATCGGCCTATATCTCTATTATGTTCTGTTTCAAAGGTTGTCAAGAAGCTTATTTATGATAAACTTGTGTATGATACCTCTCCTATCATCTCTTTCTATCAATTTTGATTTTTGGTGAACAGATCAGTTCAAACTTCTTATCTATTTGCACAAGATTTTTGGTTCTCTGAATGAGAAGCTGTCTGTTGATGTGGTATACCTCGACATAAGAAAAGTTTTTACAGCATTTCTCACAAAATCAACTTCACAAACTAGCTTCTCTGGGTATCTCTGGCCACCTCCTAGAATGGTTTTGATATTATCTCACCTCAAGACATCAGTGTGTTAAAGTTCGGGGAACTCAGTCTTCTTTGTCACCAAGCATCCCGCAAGGGAGTATACTAGGCCACCTTCTATTTGTCCTATACATTAATGAACTAACCTCTTTTCTTAAACTAGCTACCTCATTGATGTTTGCTGATGACACCAAATGTCTGTCCAATCTCTTCTCTATGTGACTGCTGATCAACGCAAGATCTTCACTCTCTTGCTATCTGGTCCCAACAAGCTCAACTTCTCTTTAATCACTCAAAGTGTCA
>NW_003546735.1:0-988 GCF_000090795.2 Amphimedon queenslandica
TAAAATTTGTCCGTATATTGAGGGATCAGGTGGCACATTTTAAGTGGCCATTATCTAAAAGACAGCTATCAAAAAGATCCGGATGGTGATAGTTAGTTTAAAGACAGGCCTACAAAGTTATCATAGTGACCTTCTAAAACTATCCTTTGCTGCCGTTCAGAAATGACAGTCCGAAGATTGAGAATTTTGGCCGATCATTGGTATTGTCGGACACCACGCTTTGAGAGCTTATAACTTTCTATGCACTCTTGCTAGAGCTACAAGTTTTGTCACGCAAATAAAGGATAACTATTGCTATAATACTTTGCAGTTTCATGAGATGGCAATGTATAGTTTTCCTAAAACAAGTGTCCGAAAATTGATGGTGTACGATCATTGATAATGTACTCTAATATCTATACACAAAATATGTATATCAGTGTGTTATAAATGATCTGACTCACCTAATGGGAAATGTGATGGTTTTGAAGCCATTTGAATCTAGTTTAAGTATGTAAAACAAATTAAAAGGAGAGGTAAAGGCGGTGAAGGCAAAATCACGCAATCACAGACCAGCAAATTCAAAAACGAGGCGTAGCTGTTTGAGCCACGCCTAGCCACAGTAGCACTCGAACTCATTGTAGCTTCTAAAGCCAGTGGCGTCATCAAACTCTCGGTGTCATGATATAAATGCACCGTCCCACCATTAATCATTATATAATTATTTCTTAGGAACTCAATCTCAAATAATATATTAAAATATATATAATTTCTATGTCAAAGCTAAATTTTATAACTCATCATCTTCTTTAGCTAGAGACTTCTATTTGTTCTTCTCCATTGTCTCTTTCTCTTTCATTTCCTGCTTCTTCACTTGCTCCAGCTCTTCCTCTTTCTATCTCTCCTCCTCCTCTCTCATCCCTCATGCTTCTAACAATAGACAGCAATTGATCCACTGAACTCTGCAATCCTTTCACTTCCTCAGATAATGGCTTGATCTGATACTTTA
>NW_003546735.1:4968-18236 GCF_000090795.2 Amphimedon queenslandica
ATCAGAAGATCAACAATTTCTTCATTATCCTGCATACAAGCAGTATGTAGTGGTGTACGACCTTCATTATCTGCTTCATCAACCATCACTTTATCTTGAGACAAAAAAATCTGAACAGCATGGTAGTTACTGCTCCGACAGGCTAAGTTGAGTGGTGTGCAACCAGCCTCATCTTTAGCATTAATATCAACACTATCATCACAGACCAACACTCCTAGCATTGAATTGAGTGCCAATACTTGACTGTCCTGTGTCTCTTGATTGGGTAATCGATAACTAGCAGCCCAATGGAGTGCAGTCCGACCTAATTCTGAATGTCTGTTTGGATCTGCATGCAAGATATAAAACACATAAAATGATACTTTAATATTTCATTTTATTCATACTGGCATAATTGATTTATCATATTTAAACATTCTTTAATTTAAAATTCTTGCACAACTCTACATAAGCAATGATAAAAGAATGTAATATCCTCCTTGCCATGCCCAGGCATACATCTACTAATGGACAAATATGGCCATAACTTTAAAAATTGAGCTCAGAATCCACTCAAACTTTCTACACATCATAAGAGCATCAATATGCATCAGAAAATGTAACAAAAATTTGGGGTGATTTCAGAGTAATTTTTTAGAAAAACCATGGGCTATAATAGCCTTGTGTAGTTTTCAAAAATTTGCCATTAAAAATTGGCCATAACTTGAAAAATTTAAGTCGGACTCAGCTCAAACTTTCTACACAGCTTAAGTACATCAATACGTATCAGGAACTGTAATAAAAATTTGGGGTGATTTCGAAGCCATTATTTTGGGAAAACCCATGGGGTGTTTTTCAAAAGTTGTTCATTTTTACAACTCTGTGGCAAAAGTCACAGCGATGGATGCCAACAAAAATTGTGTGCTAACCAAAAAATCCATACAACACCTACAACTACATGTACATTGAAACCAGTCCTTTATTATTTACAAATGCATCAGCTAGTATAGCTCTCTTATGAATGAACACTGATGCAATGACTTGAGCATAATAATAATAATAATTATTATTATTATTATCATTATATCACTTACCAGCACCATCTTTGAGCAAATTATTCATCTTTTTGATATCATACGAGTATTTAAAAAATTCACTCCCAGATTCTTGAGAAAGATTACTGCAGCTACCATTATTTGAATCATCAGGAACTGACTATGAGAGAAAGAAAATTAATTCCACAACTATTCACACTTATTAATTTCAATATTCATTATGTATATTAATAGTGCAAACTATTCAGTGATTGGTTGATTAGTCTACCCATATACTAGATAATATAAATACTCAACTAAATCAAAAAAATAGTTTTCAATTGCTGGAGGTCTAGTTAAATTTGCTGTCAAGTCAAAGGCAGGAAATTACTAAGGCCACAGCATTCAATTGAGTTGTTAATTGAATTCCTGTGGTCAGAAGTATGGCATATATGGATGACACAGCAAAATTTGAAAGCAGAGGTCACTTAACTACTGCACTTAATTAGATGTAGATCTAGTATGAGAATTGATAAAGATTGGTTCAAGTACTTTAACCAGTAAAGCTGTTTTCTGCTTGTACTGCAGGTCTCATCATTGATCTTATACAAAACCCACTTGATTATAAAAAAGGATAGTATATTATTAGTATGCTAGAACAGCTGATGTAACTCTATGCTCGTGTTTTGGCATACTTGTTGTGGAGATGTATTACTTCTACTGATCAATGTTCGTCTTTCCATCTCCTTGCTTTGAATACTCTCCAGTTCAATAGATGATATGGCCACTTCCCCGGTATCAGCCATCTCCTAGACTGTTATGAGCACTTCACAGCACACGGCACACAGTGCCTCAATCTTCAACAGTCTCGCTGCTAGTCACTGCTAGTCCTCCCCTTCTCTCTCAGGCTTAGCCGGGGCTTAGCTTATTGAGCACCACCTACCAACTTCCTTTCAAACACGTGAAAACATGTGGTCTATGGTCCCAGAGCTCAAGAAATGAAGAAAACAGGATGCTTTAAAAATTTGCATGGCTATGATAAATCAAAATTTCAAACTGTGCCTCTCTGGGAAAGCTTTTTAAGTGTTGGCTCAACGGCCTAAGTATACAAGATTAAATATAGTGAAGGCTGGTGTCAAGGGCAAGCCAACTAACTAAAACTAAACTTAGCCAAAACACCTCTACCAAATTGGATTGCACTATCTAAGATATCTAAAGGCGCCTGAATGATGACATAGTATGCATATGTACACATTATAATATTTAGATATATTTAGTACAACAAATTCATTGCATCATTATTTTCTTTGGTATTTAAACTGTGCCCTCCAGCTATGAACTGTGACCTTAACAGTGAAGCTATTGCAACATTAAAGCTATTGCAACATTAAACTTTACATTTAAGACCAGCATTATGAACTATTAGCTGCTGATACTTGTAGTGTCACAATGAAGCAATAAAATTCGCAATACTTGGGTATTTTTAAAAAATTATAAAAACTGGCAAAAGATACTAGCAGCCCATCATAACCAGCAAAGTACAAATTTTCAATGGATTCAAAATCGATATGTTTATACTTTTAAATTTGAGAAACACATCAACAGCAACAACATAATAATAATTAATAATAATAATAATGATATTAATGAAAGTTAGAATTAGGAAAAAGTTAGGACAGGAAATGAAATAAAAATAATTAGATTGATAGAGATAAAATAATAATAATAATAATAATAATAATAATAATAACAATTATTTCAATAAAATTCGTTAAATTAATAAAGAGGGAAGTGATGAAATTAATGATAATTCCCATGACGTCATTATGATGTAATATCGTACAAAAACACGCCCACATAAGTGAACATGATAAGAAAGATTAGAGAGGAAGAGAAAGCTTATCACAGCAAACGTTTGATCGTGTTGTCAGATTGTTACAATAACCGTATGAGATTGAGATTGTGTGGGTTCCTCTGCCAGTGAATGTCATTGAGAAGGTCATTGATGTGTGGTGTAGAGGGATTGATCCTGATTGAACTGTCTAGGGATTCCATGACATATTATAGTACAAAAAGAGAAGTAGCATTGGTTAGAATTATCAAGAGTATAATTGCAATTATTAAACTCTCTCTCCAAGTCCTTCCATCATTCCATGCCTTTGCCAGCCTCTATTAACAGTCAACATATTAGCTTCTCTCTCTCTCCCCCTCCCCCCTCTCTCTCCCTCCCCCTCTCTCTCTCCCTTACCTAAATCCTTCCGTTAATGAACAGTTTCCAGTGCTGATATCAGAACTGAATGTCACCCTTCTCACTCCGTTAGATGATGATTGAGTGCTGGTGCTAGATGTACTGTAGAGTTTAATATCAATAGTCTTGCACTGTTCCTTAATATCACAGGACAACATATTCTGTCGACTAAGAGGGAAAGAGATAGAGTGTGAGAGATAAAAGTGTGATAAGGACAAAAACAAAGTGGAGTGTATTGTATTGAACATGAACATAAGTATCTGCATGCATAAGTACATATATGTACAAGTATGTACATCAATGTGTATAATGATTACTTGTTAAAGTAACAATATATAGGAACAACTAATTATTATTATTTTAGTTAAATAGCTGAAGTATCTACTGTTGTATGTACTAATTTTAGCATTCTTGATACCATATAGTGCAAAATTTTTGAGGGCTGTACATTTTACGGATTTTGCAATTATTTGAAGAACTGCAAAATTACTTCCACGAAAATCAAAATTATTAGGGCACAAGATGGCAGACGATATAAATTTGCAAAAATCAAATCTGCAAAATAGATTTTTAGGCAAATTTGCAAAATTTAGAATCCTCAAAAATTTTGCAAAAAATAAATAAATAAATAAATAATAATAATAATAATAATAAAAATAACAAATAAATAAATAAAAATAATAATAATAATAAAATTTAAAAGACCCTATGCTAGTCTGCTGGATTAGCTCTACAATGACTTACTTGGTTGGACAGTGAACACTGATACAATGGAGCATGTGTAGCCACATTGATCATGAGCCTCTAATCTGAACGGATAATAACCAGGAGAGAGTGATGAGGTACTGAATGTATAATGAACCATTACCTGGAGAAAAGAGGGAGGGAGAAAAAGGAGAATTGAGAAGAGAAAAACACATAATAAGATCAAGTAAAACGTGTTTTTTAAAGAATGGCCGTAACTCAAAAAATTGAAGTCGGAATTAGCTCAAACTTTCTACACAGCACAAGGACATCAATGTGTATCAAAAAATTCAATAAAAATTTGGGGTGATTTCGGAGCCATTTTTTGGAAAAAACCATGGGCTATAGCCTTGGGTATTTTTTGAATATCAGCATTTTCTTAAAACGGTTGTAACTTAGAAAATTGAAGTCAAAATAAGCTTAAACTTTCTACACAGCATAAATTCATCAATATGTATCACAGAGTGATGGTTAGTGTGCCTATGCCCATTAATCATTATCAATATTAATCCCCAGTGATGACTTACATTGGTGAGATGGTAGGTTGGCTATTGAACAGTTAACGGTAGCTTCTCTATTGCAATTAGTACTAACAGCAACAGTGTATGGAGCAGTGCCTTGAGATAAGTTTAGATGACAATGAAGAACAGTTGAAGCTGTAAAATAAAGAAAAGAAAAACAATTAAAAGATTGCACACACAAAACTTTTATTACAATTTTTGTAAATTTTATGGCCTAACACACAATGCTAATATAAAGCTATTGCTATAAAGAAATTATCTACGAGAAATGAGGTGTGCATTGAACAACCTAGTAATAATTTTAAAATAACAAAATTAACCTTCAATCTATAGTAGCTTTAGAATCAAGGGATTCACAACCCAATGTGGCAATAGTAGATGCTTAAGCAATACACTCCACAGAGCAAAATTTTCAAAGGACATATGCATGTATGTATAATGTACATTTTATAAATTTTGTCTAAAAATCTATTCTGCAGGTTTCATTCCCTCGAATATACGTTGTATATCTAATGCTATTATTAAATTCATTTTCACAGATTTTACATGTACATGTATCTCGATTCAAAAATTGTCACAAAATTTACAACCATTACTGTAAAATGAAATCTCTGAATGTACACACTTATTCCTTGAATAGTGTCTGTTCCTAAAGCATTTCTTAATTGCATTCTTTCAGTGAAATGTGGGACAAAACAAAGTGTGAACACTTTGCAGCATACAGTGGAGCAGTGAGCATTGGTTGATAAAGAGCGACTGTGTATATAAAGCCCTCAGGCAATAGTAGAGCATTAATTTAAAATAATAAAAATAATAAAAAATAAATAAATAACATATATGTACATGCAATACAATGTAGTTAATGATATTGTTCTAATTCTTTTAATTATATTTATTTTATTTACGTATTTTTGGAGCTGATTCTAAATAGAAGTTGTACTCCTCAGTAACTGATAAACTTTTTTGGATGACGATAGCATTTGACACTGAGGGTGTGGTTACCAATACCAATGACATTAGGATCAGTACAATACTCATTGAAACCTGTAGGAGTAGGAGAGAGGGAGGGAGAGAGAGAGGGAGGGAGAGGGAGAGGGGGGAGAGAGAGGGAAGGAGAGAGAAGGAGGGAGGGAGGGAGAGGGAGAGGGGGAAGAAAGAGAGGGAGGGAGAGAGACTGATTATAAATGAACATGTACAGTGCATGAGTAGTACAATGAACATTATGTGTACACAGGGAAAAGAGAGCCATTAGTACCTTTGATCATGTAGTCACATAAATATATTAATGTTTGTTATATTTGGGCTGACATGTTCAAAAAAATACATCATGAGAATGCTATTTTACTTTTTCTTCAAAATTAGAGCAAATCACAATATGTGAACAAATTAAAGCCAAATTAACACAAGGTCCTTTTAAATGTGAAAATAAAAAATGGAGATTTAAAAATAGGGTCAGAGATTAAGCAACAGAGAGAGAGAAAAGGAGAGAGAGAGGGAGAGAGAGAGAAACTAACATGTAGATTAATCCTGGGCCCTCTACAAGAACAGCATGCATCATTAACCAGGAAGCTCTGAATGGAATAATCAGTGTACCATATTGATCAACAGTACTGGGGAGGAACTGGATCCTGAATAGAACTAGAGGGAGAGAGAGAGAGAGGAAGGGAGTATGAAAATAACATGTGATTAACACAAGTTACATAACGACTATCACATTGTTCCAATAAAAAAGGGAAGTGACTATAAATGTAAAAGTACATGTACACGTAGATGTATGTATAAATTTGGAAAATTCAACTCAATACATTTACATGGTAAAATCATTTTTAATTTATAATATTAGACTTTAGTATACAGTACTTAAATGCACATTTCTTGCATTTTATCATCTAACATGTAGTATGCTGTCTTTGAGTCTTTAGTACAAGTATACACTATTAGCATATTCATGTACTGTAACTTAACTTAAATGTACAATATACAAATGTACCGTACATGCACAGCTATCAAAGGATTAAAAATTAATTAGAAATATCGTCATGGTTCATATTAATAAAAAAGATAACATATTAGGAGAGACCAATTCCTTACTGTATAAAATACCCTCTAAAAATGTCCAATTACATAGAAGCAGGTATATTAATACTGATATGTATACAGAAGTACAACAAAAATAGTGTAGTTGCAATACCAACATATTATAAATTAATTAATTTTTTAACAATGTACATGTACATTTGAGAGGAACCAAAGAAAAATGATGAAAATGGCAAAGGAAAAAGTGAGAGAGAAAAAATATGAAAAACAAGCCATGTTTAGAAATTAAAGAAATTAAAGAGAAAACAAGATAATAATTGGCAAGGCAAAAATTGAGGGATGAAAAATATGCTTAGAAATTAAAGTTAAAGGACTTTGCACATGCACCAATACAAACATGCATATAAAAGAGGCAATAGAATAAGAAATAGAGAGATGCCTAACAAATAACACAAAGCATAAACAAACAAAGCTGATCATAATTATTATGGTCTAACTTCCCCACCCAATATAGGCTCAGTCCACACCACATCATAATGAATCACAGTGTCACACTAAAAGCTAAAACAGTCTATGGCCCCTTTGATACTTCAATTACCTACAAACTGTTGTGTCAAGCTTCTCTCATCACTGAGCTGTCTAGCATGAGTATATACACAGATATATATATACAATGATAATGGTAGGTTGGTCATGAACAATATTCATATCTGGTTTGTAAGCCAACAAAATGAGACTTTTAACAAAGTATAATCACGAACATGTATATTTTTAGAATTATTTGTAATACAGCCAATTGCAATAATAATTATTAATATTTATTAATACAAACTCTCTCCTTCCTAATAATAATTGGCTCCTTCCTTTTAGAAGAGATATAATACTAAGTACTATGTGCATGTACATGTACGTGTGTAGCAATCACTGTAACAATAAATGTGATTATGTAATACTTTATTATATGAAAATTCATCCTGTAACTATCAGAGCTTTCAAATAATTAATCATAAAATTGTACATGTACATGTATGTTTACATGTACATGTAAATGCATAAATTTAAAGCATAACATATGAATCCTTCTAATACAATGAGGTGGGAAGATAGCGACCATTACATGTAACATGTTATGATCACATGAGCCATTAGGAACCATCATTTAGATACTGCATATGCTCACACTGTTAGAAGTGTGACCATCAACAATACACCAGAACTGATAATATCAGCTAAGAGGTTCATGTAATCAACCACTTGATTGATAAACACATGAGACACAATTTATGCTATACACATAAATGAGGACATTACATGTATACGTACAAATAAATCTTTACTTAATGCATGATTCCTTGTTTTTTAATGTACAGTGTATAGCCTCTATATAATAGACATTTTGTTACAAGACAGTTGCTCTGTTATACAGAAGTGTCCTTTATGTGGAGGTTATTTTACACAGTAAGGAATGTAATTGGTACACTAGGTGCTGTCCGTTAAATGGAGGTGTATGCTATAGAGAGTGTCCATTAAGAGAGGCTATACTGTATGCATGTATGCATGTCAATTAATGTACATGTGAAGGTACATTTACTCTTTCTTTTCTCTCTCTCTCTCTTACCTTCTTTAATTTCAAATTGAACTAGCTTTGCTGTTTCTACCCCACTTGGTGTCCTTCCAATTATCATGACAGTATGGATCCCCAGGGATAGATGAACTAAGAGTAAGAATGAGAATAAGAATAAGAATAAGAATAAGAATAAGATGGAATAAGGGCTGAGAGAGAGGAGAGAGGGGGAGAGAGAGGGAGAGAGAGAGAGGGAGGGAGAAAGGAAAGAGAGAGAAAGAGAAGGAGGGTAATAACAATGTATTAACATTTTAATACACCAGTAGCAAAGTATAGGAGAGGGTAAGTAAACACTGTGGTCTTATTTATCCTTTCACAATATGAGAGAGATAAACAACCAAGTAATAATAATAACAATAATAATACATCGTCAGATAAAACTTATGTACACGTACTAAAGAACCATTGAGAGCCATTAAGAAACAGCACAATAATGATGAAGGACAGTATAAAATGCTGTGATTCACTAAAATCTTCCTCTTCTGAAAGAAGAGGTTCATCAGATCATTCCTCTCCTCCTCCTGCTATTCTGAGGTGGATGTATCTTTGTATGGAGGTACAGATCGAGGTAGCTCCATTGGGAGCTCGATTGTGATTCATTCCACGTGATAGCACGAGTTTAAAGTATACTAAAGTAAATCTAGGTATACGGAGACAGATCAATCAAAGGAAGAGTTTTTCTCTCTGTTATTCTTCATCATCAGTGGATCAAGATGAAAGAAAATTACTTGCTGGCTCCTACTGGCTAGTTAGAATATTGTTCATTAGATCATTTTCAGCTATTTACTGTAAGTATAGTCATCTGGTGGTTGTGAGGTTGAGGGTGGTTGGACAAGTTTCAATTACATGTAATTACGTTAAGACTATTAGATGTACTGTAGTGTAGTTGACTAGTTCAGTGTCCAAATTATCATTGAACTTTTACCACAATTGATCATATCAATGTCCCCGTTACAGCTTCTTAATAAGTAATATACTAAAATTTAATATACTAAAAAATAGAGAAGGAGGCAATATCCCAGATCTCTCTCCCACAGGGGGAGATTTTAGTATTATTTATTATTAATTTTAATTTTAGTACTATTTATTATAGTTTTTTTTTTATTTAGTTTATTATTATTATTATTATTATTTTAGTATTATTGATTATTATTTTTTATTATTAATTTTTATTTTAACAAACTTTAAATCAGTAAATTTGTACGTGGCATGTATACATGTACATGTACATGTAATTAATTTCAGTTAATGATGATAAGCTGTACCAATTTACATGTTTGTGTATGT
Source organism: Amphimedon queenslandica (assembly GCF_000090795.2). Classification (NCBI taxonomy): domain Eukaryota; kingdom Metazoa; phylum Porifera; class Demospongiae; order Haplosclerida; family Niphatidae; genus Amphimedon; species Amphimedon queenslandica. The sequence goes on from NW_003546735.1 coordinate 14,443, forward strand.
CCCTTTAAAATTGCAGCAGCACCACCATATTTTGTATTTTAATTTAATGTCAGGTAGTAGATTATGTTACATTTAGATGTAATTTTTATTTATTTCTCATTGTTTTGCTAGTTATTAAAAGGAGTTATTAATACGGACAGTCACTTGTCTCATAACATAATTCAGTTAAAAGACTCAATTGATGATATTTTACCAAGAAGTAATACTACCCTGCTTCATTTTTATCACCTTTTGTCAACGAGATTGAGCATATTTGTTCAAAATGAATCAATACATGTTATTAGTGAGTTATTATTAATATTTCTTACATGTATAATACAATTACAAACCTGATGTACTTGCATAATGCATAATACATATTAATGTACTTATGCTGTGTTGAAAGTTTGAGCTGATTCCGACTTATATTTTTCGACTTATGACCATTTTTTTAAATGCCAAAATTTGGAAAAATACTCAATGCTATAGCCCATGGTTTTTCCAAAAAATGGCTCCGAAATCATCACCAATTTGTATTACTTTTTCTGATACATATTGATGTCCTTATGCTGTTTTAAAAGTTTGAGCTGATTCCGACTTAAATTTCTCGACTTATGACCATTTTTTAAAAACTCCAAATTTCGGAAAAATACCCAAGGCTATAGCCCATGGTTTTTTCCAAAAAATGGCTCCGAAATTATCCCAAATTTTTATTACATTTTTTGATACATATTGATGTCCTTATGCTGTGTTGAAAGGTTGAGCTGATTCCGACTTATATTTTTCGACTTATGACCATTTTTTATAAACTCCAAATTTCGGGAAAAATACCCAAGGCCATGGTTTTTTCCAAAAAATGGCTCCGAAATCATCCCAAATTTTTATTACATTTTCTGATGTATATTGATGTCCTTATGCTGTTTTGAAAGTTTGAGCTAATTCCAACTGAAAATTTTGAGTTGTGGCCATTTTAAAAATTATCCAATTTTCAAAAATTACTCTGTACTATAGCCCATGGTTTTTATGAAAAATGGCTCCGAAATCACTCCCAATTTTTATTACATTTTCTGATACTTATTAATGTACTTATTAATGTACAACTTATATATACATTGTACATGTACATGTATACTTTTTATTATTTTATTTTATTATTGTCTGCTCTTGGTACAGGGTCCTCCCACTGTTGCTAAAGGAGACGGTGATCTGTCTTGTTTTAGTGTCTTCAGTGTAAGTGAAGGGAATCAGAAAGAGGAGGAGGAGGAGGAGGAGGAGAAAAGGCGTCAATCACTTGTAGAACAAGAGCTATTATTAGATAATGTTTATAGACAGGTATTTATTTATTATTATTATTATTATTATTTATCAGAGTCATCCCCAGCTTTGCATCTACATGTACATGTGGCTTTTTATTTCCGAGCCATTTTTTACGAAACATGAATTTTGGAGCCTTTTTAAAGAATTAATCAGCATAATACATGTATGTACATGTACATGCACATAAAATTCTAATTGGGGCGAGCATGAGCGAGACCCACTCTAATCTGTCTAGGTCTATTTTGCGTTACGTCTTGTTTGTGAACGGAAGAATACGAAAATTAAATTAGTATACTATTGATAAATTTGGACCATGTGGGCAAAATTAATTTAGAGGGTGTGGTCAAAAAGAACAAGATTAAGATGGCAGAAATTTTAACGTGACAAACTCAGATTGAGTTTCTAACAGATTGATAAGAGAGAGGGGCTGTCTAAAGCACCCTAAAGGCTGTGTTAACTGGTGTGTTTGCTCTGTTCAGACCCCGGCCATGAGGCTGGGGTCTGAATATGCATGCAGGCTAAGAGCTGGATTGATTTTATTTAGTTCAATCATAATTCAATTGTTAATTCAGGCCCGTAGTCAGGGGGGGTTTGGGGGGTTCAGACGAACCCCCTGTTGTAGCTGCAAAAAAGTTTTAGATTAGCTCCTGTCATGAAGAACAGCACTGCAAAAGCAGGATTAGCATTTTGGCAGCAGCGAGAAGCACAGATAGCCATTTTAGCTGAGTCAGCACATGGCTGAGATGCGTAACTCAAAACCACGCCTACCTACCACGCCCATTTTTGTTAAAATTTTTGCTGCGCGCTTCGCGCGCAGCAATTTCCGAACCCCCTATTTCAAGTTCCTGGCTACAGCCCTGTAATTGATGGCTCATGCTCACTCCTTCAATGTTTACATTCACCTAGTATTTTATTTTCTATTTATTTTATACATGTACTGTAGGCAAGAGAGCTATTTGATGATAAGCCTCATCAACACATCACTAATGACACTACACCAACTGTCTCTGACAAAGCCACACCCACCATCACCATGGCAACCAATAATCACCACAAAAGTGCTGACTCATCAAAATCATTGATTACGACACCTATGTAAAATTATGATGCCTAAGAGTACCATTACTATAGCAACCAACACTGGGCGGAGTCTACTTTTTAATGACACTCCCACTTGCAATCGGAGTATTTAAGTGTCTGACTTTAATAAGGAAGGTTCTGGTGTTTCCATAGCAACACCAGCCGGTTCTAGGTATGGCTCATCACTCTCTCCTCACTCTTTAAGGATGCTCTCCGATACTGTTTTCATGGCAACAGGAGCTGATAGGATGATACCGTATAAGTGGTTTTTTTCGAGGGAATTATATTTCACGAAATCTGCTAAAATTCCAATTCGCGGAATTTAATTTCGCGAATCCTACCACGTGTGCCATGCAGGTACCGTATTAAATTGATTTTCGTGGATTTTATTTTTGCGAATTAGGAGGGAATCCACGAAATTTGCAACCCTCGAAAAAAACCACTTATACAGTAAATTTTGGTAGCTTTAGTGACGGGTTTGGGGCGTGGCTTCTAGTTGCTATGACGACAGCGAATGTGATGCTTTTGTGGATTAAGAAAAAGTAAGAACATGCTACAATGTGCTTGTACATGTAAATAATTTATTATTATTTATTATTAATACATGTACATGTAACACTGTTATAGAGACGTATACAAAGTCTTTTGGATGCTTCTCCTCCTCCTCCTTTGACTCCACCCACTTCATCATTAACTGACAGGAAATACACTGATACTTCCTTACTGCCGTTTTCTAAAATACAGTAAGTGCGGTACATGCTTAACAGCATTTTCTGATCCATGTGTGTGCATATACATGTACATGTACTTATATTGCCTTGAAAGTTTGAACTGATTCTTATTTTTACAAAATTCTAAAGTGACTCTAAATACATGCAGACTCATACAGAACTTTTGGCAGGTAAACTAATATGCATAAGGATATCAATATGTATCAGAAAATGTAATAAATCCTCTCTCTCTCTCCCTCTCTCTACTACACTCTCCTTTTATCTCCTCTCCTTTCTCTCCCTCCTCCCTTCTCCTCTCCTCTCAGATTCCAGCTGAACAAGGTCAGACTTATGCATCAGAAGTTAATGCCATATTTGGAGAGACTAGTGCCCTCACTGCTAGGAATGCTGAGGAAATGTTCATTGAAATAAGTGAGTAGCTACTAATGATGTACTGTAGTATGTACTATTGTAACATAATCTCTCTCTCTCTCTCTTGTCTCATAACTCGTAAGTTACCACCAGATTGTTTAACTAGTTTACCAGCTGGTGCCTCTCTCTTAAGACAGACTGATACACCACGTGCTAAGGGAGGATGCTGTGGAGGAGGGGGAGGGGACAAAGAACCATCATAATAGTTCAGTTATAATAAGATAATAAATTAATGATTATTATTATTATTATTTTAATAACAACTGACACTGCTTG
>NW_003546735.1:18246-23647 GCF_000090795.2 Amphimedon queenslandica
AATGGGTGAACGCAATTATTATCATTATTTTGTATTTACTTGTTTTTTGTACATAATTATCATAAATCACTTTGTTAATTATTTTGAGTTTAAATTAATAATTATTAAATAAATGACAAGTCATAAAATGCAAATAACAATTATAATTAATTAATTAATCACATAAATATTACTCTATCTTTTATAATACTATAGTCATGGTATTCTGTGCACGTGTCTTTTTCTTCCACATCTAGAATTAGCTTTATATTTTTATTAAGTGTTAACGATTCAAGAATTTGTAATATTCCATCAGATGATATTGAAGTGCCTGTTATTTGTAATCTAGTTAATGTTGAATTGTTGATAATTAGTTCAGAAACAGACTGCGCACTAACTGAAGTAATACGAGGATTATTAACAAAGGCTAATCCTTTAAGTGTGTTATTGTGTGTTTGTAGTACGTTTGTAATATCAGCAACTGCTTTGTCATCAATGGAACAGTTAGAAAGAGGTAAATCTATTAATGATTTATTATTAGCCAGTAAGTTACATAAGGATGAGATGCAGTCCTTTGTTAGTTGAGTGTCTTGTATTCTCAAGTGTTTCACCTTTTCATTTTGTAATAAAACTGGCAACAGGTCACACACAACGTCAGGAGATGATTTGTTGATGACAATGTGCATATGTTTGTATGTTAATAGAGAAACTACTTCTTGACATTGTATTAAAGATGGAGAGGTCAGTTCAACACCATCGTCATACCACCTAATTGCTTTAGGTTTTCCTGAATGCATAAACAATTATAATTAATTACTGTATTATCAAGTATAATTCTGTACTATCATATTTTTAATGGCTAAGGCAAGCAACACTTCTGTATAGCTGGTTATTTTGTGGATTTTATGACGTACAAAACTTTATATTTTGCCAAAAATTCATACACAAAACTACAAAACTTTGTATGCTGAAACACAAATTTTGATTAATTTTAGAATACTATAGAATGCAGATCATGGACAACATCTAATACCATCAAAATACTCTATAGATTATTAGTACATACAAATATCTTACCATGTTCTTTTTTTCTAAGTTGATCTAGCAGAACTGAATCTTGTTTAATTAATGATAAAAAGAGACTTGCTCTCTCAACGTTGCTCTTTGTCTTAATTTCCTTGATTTTAGGTATGTCAACATTTTCTGTCATTGCATAATGAAATAGTTCAAGTGATTCCAAAGTTGACAGTTCACTCTCATCATCTTTTTTAATGTAATTAAAAGGAACAAGTCCCTCTTGATCAGCATCTAATGATCTTGCCAGCCACCATCCTTCAGTACGCTCTTTCTTAATTTCAAGTTTCTCTTCTTTCTTGATTGAAAGCTGAGCACTATTCTGTGCCTCCCAGTCTCTAATAGCTACATAAACTGGTCCTTTTGGTGGATCAATTGATTGTGTAGACTGATCCTTTCCTAAAATACCAGTACTAGTCATTATGTTAATATAATGTAATACATACTAAGAGTAATTGAAGTTTCTTTCAGTTGTTGTATATTCATTAATGATATCTTTTCCTGTAACTGTTCTATCTCCTTTTCTCTTTCAATTAATGTTTTCCCTACTCCAATTAATGTTTCTTCTATTGATAATATAGTCATTAATACAAATCAAAAATTTTGGTCGCTATATAAAAACATTTATCAATAGTTTAATTTCATGTAAATAGAACCAGTAATAGTATTGAGTACCGTATTTGCTCGATTAAATGCTTGGGTGTTTAATTAAGCCTGGTTTACACTTGACAAAAAATGCAACACAAATGAACGCAAAATTAAAATTTGACCAATTTTGCATCATCTTCAAAGCGTTTTTGCGTCAAAAGGTCAACTCGCCCACGTACTTTTGACCATTTCGTCGAAACTAAACCTAGCTTTATTAACAGAACTTTTAGTATGGGCGTTTAAATGAGGAGGGCATTTATGCAGAGTCGGCTTTTATTAATTTTTGTGCAGGTGGGCAGGTAGCAGTTATTAAAATAAGCAGCAAGCAGCATGGTTACTACTGTTCAAGTATCAAGTGTTAGAGGGCATCATGTCTATAAAACTATTTGGACACCCATTATTGGAAAGCAGCTATGCTTGAGAACTGAGGACAACAATATTCATGATTGTCATGCTGTAGCAATCATGAAAGATGGTGTTATAGTGGGCCATATGCCTCGAGCAGACTTGGGATCAATTACAAATTTCCAATTACAATTACACTTTTAAATACATACATTTGTTCCGCATAGCCTCAATTACAATTACAATTACATTTCAAGTCCCTCACCTCAATTACAATTACAATTACATTTTAATTTAATTACAATATAATTACAGTTTTAAATCGTAGTTACAATGTATAAACATTAATGACTGAAATAGGTTATTACTGAGATGGCACCGCACTGGCCTAAAAAATTTTCCTCCCATACTAAATATCCTTTCCACAGTTGCTGATGATGCATGAATGGCTAAATAAATGGTGGCTGGGTGAGCAAGCATTGGGTATGCATGTATAAAAGCCTATGGTTTAGTTATCTTCTTTGGTGTAAACGTCCCTCATCAGGTGATGCAATTTATCATTATTTTCAATTACAATTACAATTATAGTCCATAGCTTGAAATACATGTCAATTACAATTACAATTAATGTAATTGTAATTGTAATTGACCCTTAAATTACAATTACAATTGTAATTGACCCCAAGTCTGGCCTCGAGAGCTCAGAGTTGCTACCTTTTTCCTGTTTTTTTATAAAGAGAGGAGGTGAAGTAACTTGCAAAGTAACAGGGCACAGAAAACTGGGAAATGGACTGGAAGTGCCATGTGTCTATTCTTACAAAGGATCCAAGAGACTGATTTCTAAAATTAAAAAGTTATTAAATTTAAATTGATCATTTACTAGTGATTATACATGATTAAATGAATGATTTTTGTTTGTTTAAATTATAATTGTTATTTAATATTTACAATTCATCATCATCATCAATGCACATCTCATTCCTTTGTAATTCCTCATCATCTTCATCCAAAGCAAATGGGTCTGCTGTGTCATTAATTTCTTCAGTTAGCTTCTTCATTTCATCTAATTAAACAGCCTTCCCTTCAGCACATGGTTGTCCATCTTTAAAGCAGTGTATCAAATCATCTTCAGAGCCATCTGCAGCAGTTGCTATTGCACAAATTTTAAATGAGCTTTTTATAGTTTCAGAAGGAATTAATTCCCATGACTGTTTCACCCAGCTGCAGATAAGACTACAAGATGGAGCTTTAAGATTGCCTCCTTTTGTGTATTGATGACAAGAAGGCTCTGAGAGCCACGTATCGTAATGCTGTCTCATATTGCTTTTAAATGATGCGTTCCACACCACATCAGCTGCCTTTATATATCGTGTACAGCCTCCAGGTATGATTGCTGTCTCTAACTTAAGACGAGAACATTCTTCTTTTACAGCATCACTTATATGACAGCAATAGGCATCCAGTATCATTAAACGGTTTGAAAATGATAACGTTCCTAAAACTGTCTTGAGATATTCAATAGTGAGGGAGTTATATTTAACCACCCATTTGCACTGAAACGTACAATCAAACCAGGAATTGTACTAAGATCTTTAATAAGGCGTGTACCTTGGCCTTTGAAGACAACAAAGGGTTTAAGCTTTGTTCCATCAGCTTTGGCTGTAAGCACAACTGTATAATGATCCTTTTCATGACCAGTACTTTTCACTGGTACTGAGCGAGCTCCTGTGTGATGAATGGTTGTGTCACCAGGCATATCGAACCAGCAAGCAGTTTCATCCATAGCAAATATACAGTTGAGTGAATATTTTTGACTGAGTTGAAGTTTCCGCAAATGAATTATAAAATCGACCAGCTTACTAATACAAGCAGCAGCTGGAGGATTTTGACAAATTGTTGTTCTTCATCTCAATGATAAATCGCTCCTGTGCAAAAACCTTGAAGCCAACCAGTACTGGCCTTAAATGAATCATTTGATGAAGCAGCTGTAGCTTGTCTCATAATCATTGATCTACTCACTCGAATATTTCGTTCACGTAAACCAGCTATCCAATGAAACAATTGTTCTTCCATTTCAACATCTAATACCTTCCTTCCAGCTCCATCAAGCCACTTATGTTTACTTTTATCCGCTTTCTTCAGTTGTGTCAGTTTTTCTTCTTGTGCTTGCCATTCTTGAATACGTTTTCAGTCAGCACCTAACTCTCTAGAAACAGCAGCAATAGACTTCTTTGAAAGAGCCACTGCTTTTAATTTGAAATCAATATCATAACACTTGTGCTTTTCCTTCTCCATAATACTACGCGTGGTACACTCATTAGTACTGAGTACTGCAGCCAAGTGTACTTGTGTAGCTACGCCCATGGGTGTTAAATCGAGGTGGGTGTTTAATTAAGCCTGGGCATTTATTGCTTTCTTTGGATCCCTAGCCTGGGCGTTTATTTAAGGAAGGGCACTTGATCGAGCAAATACGGCATATACAATGATATACAAATTAATGTACAAGCAATAATGATACTCTAAACACAGCTGTACTCTATTTTCATTATACAGTATTAAGTATGTCTGTATATATACCTGTTTTGCTTTGAAGAGATGATCGTAAATGATCTATTTCCATTTGCATTGCTTTTGTCATCTTCCTTTTACTTTCTTCCTTCTCAGACTCTAAATAATAAAAATAAACCAATTAAATTATTAGGAACAGCAATTCAGCTACGTGATGCATTTATTTAAAATTCATGCACATGACAATATTCATAGATATCATGTCTCAAAACATGAATCTCATTATACCTGATGATTGTATTGATGACTTATTGCTTTCATCAACTTCTCTACCTTCATATGAGATACCTTTAAATTATCAATAATTATAATTAATAATAATTAGTATGTACCTAATGTGTCTATTGTATCCTTCAATTTAGCATTCTCCTCAAGTAAATCATCTCTTTCAATCTCTACAATCTCCAGTTTCTTCATTAGACTCTTCACCTCCTATCAAATATTAAAGTATACTATTATAATTTTATATACACATACATTCACTAACCTCATCAATTGCATGTTCATCATACACAGTATAGTAACCAATAGTTAAACTGATCAATCCCATATCCTTTAGCATATCAATGCTATCTCTAGCTGTCACTAGTAAACTCTCCATCAGATAATGAGGAGCATAACAAGTAACAATGATGGAGTTCCCTTCCTTGATCACTACCACCTCCACTTGATTATCCTTGAACGTTTTCCATAGGAGGGCTCTGATACTGGAGAGAGAATGCTCACTTGGATTCCATTTCAAAACAAACTTGATCGTCTCACAAGTGAGGAGAGAAGAGGATAATCT
>NW_003546735.1:24255-28500 GCF_000090795.2 Amphimedon queenslandica
GAATATAAATAAGTTAAGTGTATTTATAAAACTGTTCATTTACCATATTCCATTATTATATCACTAGCTAAAGACACTGCTTCCTTTGATTTCATTAGAATGCTTGTCAGAGTACATAACTTGCTATGATCTTCAGCTACAGCACTTAATATTAGTAACATTGGATCTCCTACCAATGAACAACCGCAACTCTTCACTTCTGTTAATGTATCCTTAGATATCAATCCCTCTGTATGTAAGAGACCAACTGATTCCTCAGTAAGAACAACTTGAGCTAGTTTACCAATATAACACTGTAATATCTCACTAACAGGATCTGCCACTATAAAAATATAAACAAATTAAGTATAACAATAATAACATTACTTGTTTTGCGAATATCAGTAGAAATGGATGTTGCGTTCATTCCATGGAGTGCATTAGCCAGTGTCTTCCAGATAATAGGACCAACAGTGGTGACATTATCATCAGCTTTAGTCAACCACTTGGTTAAACACTCCATCAGGCAGCGTGAAGGATTCCCTCTATGAGCTGACTCAATAGCTTCCAGTGTAGGATGAAGCAGACCAAGATTCAATCCAAATTCAAACCATCTTGCTTCAGAAAACTTGTAATGCCTCAAGACTTGTAAAACAAAGTTCAACTTGCTGATATCTGTACACAAAATATGTATATCAGTGTATTACAAATAATCTGACTCACCTAATGGGAAATGTGATGGTTTTGAAGCCATTTGAAACTAGTTTAAGTATTGTATACAAGGTAAAAGGAGAGGTAAAGGTAAGACGAGAAGTAAAAGCAGAGCACAGCAAATTCCAAACAACAGGGAGGGGCTGGTAAACCACTCCCATAGCCACACCTTTATGATGAAGTGCAAAATGCTTTTGAGGGAAGAGGTTCATCAGATTATTCCTCTCCAGTCCTCCTCCTGCTATTCTGATGTGGACGTATCTTTATATGGAGGCATTATTAATTAAATTTAATAAACAATATTATTTGCATACTTGTACATGTGTAGGTAGAGTATATTCATTGTGTATTGTATAATGTGTGTACATTATTAGATATTCATGTACATGTACATGTAGGTTGGGAGTCTCAGTTATTTGAAATGGGTTTCCTTGCAATGTTCTTATCTCCAGTTTTGAGTTTGAGCCAGTTTCCAAGTCACACGCCCACAAGCTGGACCAATGTCTGGGGAAATCGCTGGATGATATTCCGCATTATGATTGGAGCTGTAAGTGAGAGAAAGGATGGGATTGAATATTGGAACCTTCTTTAGGGTTTGATAAAGATGAGAGGCGATAGCTGTTGGAGGGACTTGACTTGTATGAACTATCATTATGAGGTTTGTACATTGTATATTGTATAGTATATGATGCTTTAATGTGGTGGAGTTTCAGTTTGACATTTTGTGATCTGAGATTGATTTATAATCAGCATAAGTTGCCGTTTAGATGTCATTGTTAGTGCTGTATGGGGGCATCCATGCTTTTTTCAAATAATTGCTTTGAAATCACATATTTTAATTACATTTTATGATACATATTGATGTCCTTATGCTATGTAGAATGTTTGGTGATTTTGACTGAAAATTTTTGAGTTATAGCTATTTAAAAAATTGGCCAGTTTTTGAGAATTACCCTGTACTATATAGCCCATGGTTTTTTACAAAATCGCTCCGAAATTACAATTTCTTATACTTATTGATGTCCTTATATGCTGTATAGAAACTTTGAGCTGATTCTGGATTAAAAATTTTAAGTTATGGCCATTTTAAGAAATTTGCCAATTTTTGAAAATTTCCCTGTACTATTATAGCCCATGGTTTTTTCTAAAAAAATGGCTCCAAAATCACCCCAAATTTTTATTACATTTTCTGGTACACATTGATGTTTTTATGCTGCGTAGGAAGTTTGAAGTGATTCCGACTGAAAATTTTTGAGTTATGGCCATTTTAGGAAATCTGCTGTTTTTCGAAAATTTTTGAAAATGGCTCTAAAATGACCCCGAATTTTTATTACATTTTCTGATACATATTGATGTCCTTATGCTGTGTAGAAAGTTTGAAGTGATTCCGACTGAAATTTTTTGAGTTATGGCCATTTTTCTTAAATTGACCAATTTTCAAAAATTATCCTGTACTATAGCCCGTGGTTTTTTTTTTAAAATGGCTCCGAAATTACCCCAATCTTTATTACATTTTTTGATGCATATTGATGTCCTTGTGCTATGTAGAAAGTTTGAGGTGGTTTCGCTTAAAAATTTTGAGTTATGATCATTTTAAAAAATCTGCCAATTTTTGAAAATTACGCTATACTATAGCCCATGGTTTTTCCTAAAAATGGCTCCAAAATTACCCCAAATTTTTATTACATTTTTTGATACATATTGATGTCCTTACACTGTGTAGAAAGTTTGAGGTGATTCTGATTGAAATTGTTTGAGTTATGGTCATTTTTTAGTTCATGTCCAGAAATTGCAATGGAACTTGCGGTCATTTTAATTTAATGATATTCATTGAAATTACCATAGCAACGAGTAGTGATGGAGAATGGAGGAATCTTGTCATCTCTATTCGAAGAGCAATAACTTCTGTCTAGTGTGACTACTGGACTTTATTTGGCACTGAAGGCTTTCTAGAAGTCTTGTGAATGGAACTGGAGAAGTTATTTTCTCATATTTCTTAGTTTTAGACAGCAAGCGTGGCACTTGAAGGAATGGCAATGATAAATCTTGTCTTCGCTTGTTTTAGAATATTTCCCGTGCTTGTAAGTTGCTTAGTTGCATTCTCCTGACATTCAGTGTCTTTCTCTGAGTACATGAGTCACTAAGACGCTTGTTATGCAGAGCTGATTGTTTTTCATGCATGGCGTCATGCAACCATGAGTGCAGAATTTTATGATTTTTGAAAGCTCAGGTTTCAAAAATTTGCACTGAGTACTTTATCATTTATACACCATTCTGTTGCAAATTAGTTTTACTTTAAATTTCCGAAGCGGGAAAGTCTTCAAAATATATAGTTTTATAGTTTTAACCTTTCAAAAATGAAAAAAATTTAAAATTTCAAAAATCTTAATGGAAAGATGGCGTCAATGATAGTGCTATATTCAGACGGTCAGGTTTCAAAGGAACAGTCACTGATCAAGATGATCTTCAGCAGGATAAGAGCTTTACTGTTGTACAAACAATATAGAAAGCGGGACCTTGGCAAATTTCACCACATCACAAGTTATAAGGATGCTTAACGATCCTACCATTGGTTCTCTGTATAAAATTAAAATTCAGATACGGAAAATTTACTAGAAATTTCCTATCAATGTCCTTGCATTTCTGGACATGTAGGCCAATTTTTCAGAAATTACCCTTTACTATTATTATTATTATTATTATTAATAAACTTTACAATACATACTATAAAATGTGACAAAAAGAAAAGAAACAAAAAAAGAGATGTATCGAAGGCAAACACAGTAACAAGACTGGCCACCTAAAATTACATAGTAAATAATAATGCTAGAACATAAATAAATACATGAACAGAAAACATTTAGACACAATTGAAACAAGGACAACAAAAATGAAACGAACAAATTAAAGAAGAATCAAAGTTATTAGTAACGCGGTAGCGTTTTAGTAACGCGGTAGCGTTACTAAGTAGGATTCACCCCAAAACAATATGGCTGCCACAACTTTTGCAGCCTTGCTATACCGGGAAAACAAGCTTCTATGCTTACCAGACTTCTCAGAGGACCTTATCTTGACCAGAGGACTCCATAGGTACCACTAGCGTGGCTCTACACCTTGTCTATAAGGAAAGTCAAAAATCGGCAAAACGGCCGTTTTGTTCAGTCGTCTTCATCATCATCATCATCATCATCATCATCATCATCTCCTGTCAATCCAGTTGTCGGTGTGTATCTCAATATTGGCTGGTGCTAGAAGGCTAATTCTTACACCATTCTACTCCAACAGTCTATGCGCAGGTCCATGTCCCATCACCTCATTCTCCAAGAAAGGAAGAAGTGACACTATGACTGTAGCATCAGTCAAAACTTACCTCATGCCGCCATTTTGTTATTAAAAGAAACATGTGCTCCAAAATTTGGGTGTGGTCGCGCATGCTCAGATCTCAGAACTGGGAAATGCAAGCAATTTTTTATCTAGCTCGTATCTAGCTATGCTTGGATCAACTGCAATACTTAGTGGAGGTTCCAGGCTTCTAGTTCTAGCTAAGAGAAGTTA
>NW_003546735.1:31741-39610 GCF_000090795.2 Amphimedon queenslandica
AGTCTAGCTTCATCATTGGTGGATGCTGTCCGATATCGCAAGGTTTCCCCAGTTAAGGGTTGTAGTACCGGTTCCTTGACGACATTCGGACAGACATCCTTCATCAGGGAAGCAGAGAGGTCTCGCACATCGTTATGTCTTAAGTTAATTAAGCCACCGTGAACACAAATTAGAGAGTGATCTATTGAGAATGGATCACCACAGGCACAGGTCAGTGGAAGTCCTGATGGTCACCACCCATACTGCAGACACAGTGCGTCTCGAAACTCCTCCTTAAGTCCATGATTTTCCCAAAAAATGGCTCCAAAATTATCCCCAATTTTTATTACATTTTCTGATACATATTGATGTCCTTATGCTGTTTTGAAAGTTTGAGCTGATTCCGATTTAAACTTCTCGACTTATGACCATTTTTTAAACTCCAAATTTAGGAAAAATACCCAAGGCTATAGCCCATGGTTTTTTCCAAAAAAATGGCTCCGAAGTCACCCCAAATTTTTATTGCATTTTCTGATGCATATTGATGTCCTTATGCTCTGTAGAAAGTTTGAGCTGATACCAATAAAACTCCAAATTTTGGGAAAATACCCAAGGCTATATAGCCCATTGTTTTTTCCAAAAAATGGCTCCGAAATCACCCCAAATTTTTATTACATTTTCTGATACATATTGATGTCCATATGCTCTGTAGAAAGTTTGAGCTAATTCCGACTGAAAATTTTGAGTTGTGGCCATTTTAAAAATCGGCCAATTTTCAAAAATTACTTTGTACTATAGCCCATGGTTTTTCTGAAAAATAGCTCCGAAATCACTCCCAATTTTTATTACATTTTCTGATACTTATTAATGTACAACTTATATATACATTGTACATGTACATGTATACTTTTTTATTTTATTTTATTATTGTCTGCTCTTGGTACAGGGTCCTCCCACTGTTGTTAAAAGAGACAGTGATCTGTCTTGTGTTAGTGTCTTAAGTTTAAGTGAAGGGAATCAGAAAGAGGAGGAGGAGGAGAAAAGGCGTCAATCACTTGTAGAACAGGAGCTATTATAATGTTTATAGACAGGTATTTATTTATTATTATTATTATTATTATTATTTATCAGAGTCATCCCCAGCTTTACATCTACATGTACATGTAACTTTTTGTTTCCGAGCCATTTTTTATGAAACATGAGTTTTAGAGCCTTTTTAAAAAATTAATCAGCATAATACATGTACATGTATGTACATGTACATGCACATAAAATTCTAATATTTTATTTTCTATTCATTTTTATACATGTACTGTAGGCAAGAGAGCTATTTGATGATAAACCTCATCAATACATCACTAATGACACTACACCAACTGTCTCTGGCAAAGCCACACCCACTATCACCATGGCAACCAATAATCACCACAAAAGTGCTGACTCATCAAAATCATTGATTATGGCACCTAAAATTATGATGCCTAAGAGTACTGTTACTATAGTAACCAACACTGGGTGGAGTCTACTTTTTAATGACACACCCACTTGCAATCAGAGCATTAAAGTGTCTGACTTTAATAAGAAAGGTTCTGGTGTTTCCAAAGCAACACAAGCCAGTTCTGGGTGTGGCTCAACACTCTCTCCTCCTTGCACTTTAAAGATGCTCTCCGATACTGTTTCCATGGCAACAAAAGCTGATAGGACGATGAGTTTTGGTAGCTTCAGTGACGGGTCTGGGGGCGTGGCTTTTAGTTGCTATGACGACAGCAAATGTGATGCTTTTGTGGAGTAAGAACATGCTACAATGTGCATGTACATGCAAATAATTTATTATTTATTATTATTAATACATGTACATGTAACACTGTTGTTATTGTTTTGTTGTTTTTATAGAGACGTATACAAAGTTTTTTGGATGCTTCTCCTCCTCCTTTGACTCCACCCACTTCATCATTGACTGACAGGAAATACACTGATACTTCATTACTGCTGTTTCCTAAAATACAGTAAGTGCAGTTCATGCTTAACAGCATTTTCTGATCCATGTGTGTGCATATACATGTACATGTACTTATGTTGTGCTGAAAGTTTGAACTGATTCTTATTTTTACGAATTTTAAAAGTTACTCAAAAATCAGATCAAAGCCCCTGTACTATAGTACATGGTAAATTGGATTTTTAAAGAAATTTTGAAGTTTCTTGAAAGCCTGTCATATACATTATACATGTCATAAAAATGTAAATCAGGAATTGTTAGTTGACTCTTGTTCATGAGCTTCACTTACACCTTTCCTCTCCTCTCTTGTGTCCAGGTGTACTACTGATGTCTCTTCTATCCAATCCACTGACACTACTATTGATGACCAGTGGAACATTGCTGATAGCATATCACAGAAATACCTAACCAAGAACATCATACAACCACCACCACAGCTCCTCCCTCCTCCTCCTCTCCTTCCCTAGTGCTAATTCTTCATTAGTTCCTCATGAGTTCAGTGTGGATAGTCAGTCTTATCTGAAGAGACATGGTTTGTTAGAGGTGATGGCTGGAGAAGAGAGAGGAGGATCTAACAGTGATTATGTTATTCCTAATGTATTATTTGATATACCTGGACTGAAACATAACATTAGCTATTGGACTACATAATTTAGAATTATTTGTAATCTTTACTAATTAACACAGCTAGTAGTTATTCAGACTTTTCCCAATAGCCTACAGTCTTTAAACCCAAACGACTTTAGGCTGCTAGGGAATGGTCTGTCTAGCAAGACTAAGGTAGACATGGTTTTATAGACTAATACAGTAGAACCTATTGAAGAAGAACGCCACAGAGATAATGAACAAATGCTATATTTGTATTTCATTGACAGTGAGAGAGAAAGGAGGGTGAAGTGTATGAACCTCAATTGTTTGTTAATAGCTTTATTTTTATCATAATGCCGTAATGTCTACTAGTACATGTACTTATGATATTGTACTTGTACTTGCATATACTTAAGTACAACCCACAATAGACTTTTACTAATGCTTGCTTTATAAAGACGCAACATTATTCTTTCTTTTTTAGTCTCTCAGTATTGTCACTAGAGGAGAATGATGAAAACTATGTGGCATTATCAGGAGTAAACTATTGGAACTCTTCTTTATGTGTCATTTTAAGAAGGATATCCAGCATTTTTGTGATTTTACACAATTTTATCAATTTTCATTATCAATTTATTTTTGTCTATGTTTTGCAATGCTTAGCTGCTAAAGTAAAGTGGTCCTTGCAGTCTCTTGTATTAACTTGCTAATAATTGATATAATTGGGGTTAATCATGTATGCTTTTTTCGTTAACTAATGCATATATATGTTTCCATGTTGTGTAGAAAGTTTGAGCAGATTCTGATCACAATTGGATTTTTTGTGAATTTTTAAAACTACAAATCTCTGCCAATACATTGTCTGCATTCAAGGAAAGTAAGTTTAATAACTAGCCGCGCCTTTGATTTGAGCTAACGTGATCTGGAGTAAGTTTTCACCAAATTTACTCAAAAGTTGAAACTGCCAGCTCATGCTGATTAAGCAGTGGGTGGAGCATAGATCTGGCCAATGAGATTTGCGCAGTAAGGCCCTTTCCCGGGAAAGCCCTAGCGGCTATAAAACGAGCTGCCTTTCATTTCTGCCATTTTTTGGCAGCAAAGGGGCAGTCTTCAAGAGCTCTCCCTCTCCTAGTCAAGAGGTACTGCTACAGTTAGTCATGGCCAGTCTCCTTCTCTCTCCCCTCTTTCTCTTTTAATCATTCCTTCATTTTTATTTTCTCTTTTCTTACAGGATACCAGCAGTTGGCTCTCTAAAAGCTCGTGGCTGGTTGTGACCTCTTCTTTCAATGGCTGCTATGGTTAGTCATGTCTTTCAAACACTCCTTTATTTATATATTTTTTTAAAGGTTACCAGCAGTTGGCCCATCTTATCTATACCCAGCAACAATCCCTGGATCTTTTCTAAAAGGTCACAATGGATTGTGACCTCTTTTTCCGATGGTTGCTACACCTGCTATGGTTAGCCACCCTACAGTTTCTCTCTCTTTTTTCTGCTCTTCTTCTTATTATTTTTCATTCGTTTTGCTTATTTTTCTTCTTTTTACAGGGGACATGCAAATCCTGTGCTATTTATGCTACCACGGGATTTTTAAAGTTCCCGCCATTTTTTGGAGGCCACGCCCACCCAATGACTGGACTAATCAATTGGGGAAGCAATAGCTATGATAGCAAGTGAGGATTTTGTTTTATTTAAGAGCCATGTATCTTTACATGATACTGTGTACATGTAGTTATTATAGGAGCCATTAGTTATTATAGCCTCTTGTTCTCACTAGTTGTTGTTGTTTAACTTGTTGTATAGCCTCTTGTTTGTCAATGTTAATAGCCACTTTTTTTTATTAGTTGTTGCTTGTAGTTGCTATAGCACTACTCTCTATTGTTATTTGTGTATACAACTGCTCATGTTAACTTGTTTTCTTTTTATTTAATTTTAGGAGCTGTACAAGTACGTGTTTCAAGACATCGAAAAGACTCGTACGTTCCCGTCAAGTATGTGTTTCAAGTTGACAGGACTTGTACGTTCCCATCAAACCCTTGAAGTCCGGAACATTCAAAATCTCATGAAAGTTCAAAGGATTCATGGAGGAATTCACTCGGGGATATCGCAGGATGGATTCTCATGGATCATTTAGCAAGTCAATATTTGAATACTAGCTGGGCTGGCCGACCAGACCTGGCTAGTAACGCACACATACAATCTTTGCATGTCATTATATGTATGTCCCATTTGCATGCGTATAATTCCATTAGGGAAGGGCTTGTTACACGAAGCATCGCGCATATGTTGTAATGTAAAGAACCCTGTAGTGTAAGTACATTTCCCATTATTACCGACTGGCCTGATATGCTTGTTAGGTTGTCCCGTCATACACTAGGCAGTATGTTTCTGGTAATATTTGTGAGGGAGATCCTGTCAAGAATGGAAAGCTGGTGCATTGATTGCAGTAACACGTTAGTGGGTGTGTGTGTGTGGGTCTGTGCCCAGCCCACATACACACACTCATTAGTGTGTCCAGCTTTTCATTCTTGACAGGATCTTTCTCACGAGGTAATATTACTTGAGATATGTTGACTGGTGTGTGCTGGGATGTAGGGATTCAATTCATGTATTGCTAGTATAGTGTATGTATGTGTGTGTGTCAGGTCAGTCAACAGTTAGTCAAAACTGACTGCTGTTTGCAGCATTCAAGAGAGGTCAGGTAGCTGCATAAATACAGCATGCCTTCTTGTAGCTGTAGGTAATAATGGTACACATATTTAATAAAAAAAGAGCTTGAAGACAATAGCCTATAATCGTTGTCTACAACCTTCTTAATATTATAAAAACAAGGGTTAGTATTATCTCTCCTCCTCCTTTTCTATCTTTTCTTTATTCCTCTTTTCTTAATTCCTTCTAATTTCTAATACTCCAATGCTACCTTTCCTCATTGTTAATGTATTATACTATAATTACTTTTTGATTGAGAAAATGGGTGCTTAAGTAAGTACATGTAAAAGTTAAAGTTTCTATTTACATCAAACTGCACATGTAAAACTAAGAATATATTATAAAAAATGCATGTAAAACTACTGTGCCAATTTTGTACATGTAAAGCTAAAAAATATTCACTAATTTTTGAGAGAGACAGAGAGAGAGAGAGTGGGGAGGAAAGCAGAAATCTAAGAGGAGACTTTCACTTCATATCAAGATCATTATTTTTATGGAGGCAAGATTCGTCATGGAATAATTTCGTCTTTTACTACATTTTCTTGTGTCCTGAAGCTGCATCAAGAACATTCCAGAGCTGATACCTTAATACTATTAGATATCTATACCATTTACATCAGGAGCCACTAGAAAAATGGAGGAGAGAGGACTTTGAAGAGGAAAAGAACGGCTGTCACCTGATATAGAAACCCAACTTCTTTTGAGAGAGAGAGAGATTTTTTTAGAGAGAAAGGGATTCTTTTTTGGAGAGAAAGAGATTCTTTTTTAGAGAGAAAGAGAGGGAAGTTTTTTAACAAACTAGAAATAAAATGTAAATTATAAATTAAAGTACTTGCAATCAGCCTATATATGCATGTAACTAAAACTCAGCTTTTCCTTAAATGTAAAACTAGAAGGCAAACAAATTACTTGTAATGATTCTACTCTACTTTTTTGAGAGAAAGAGATTTTTTAGAGAGAAAGAAAGAGAGGTATTCTAACAAACTAGAATTAAAATGTTTATCAAAAACTATAAAACTTATTTCTGAGCATAAAATGAGCATCCCCCATTTAATTTCCACTTGAGACATGAGCCTTTAAGATACATGTGTTAGGAAGGTAGCAAGGTGCACACTGGTTATGGGTCAAGTGGGCTAGTGAGAGCTGTAAGCTGTGAGGCTACTTGATCGGTCAAGCATAATTCCCGCAGGGAGAGGTGGTGGCAGGGCGGTTTACCTATACAGTTTCCTTACACATGTGATTGCTGGTTTCACTTGTTTCTGTGGCTAGTGTGTGCCTTGTTTACCGAGTGATGAGTTAATGCTAGTGGGTATGGTTGATACTGGTGGCCTGGTGGGCACTGGTGGCATGAGGGCTGGTGAGTGCTGTAGTGTCTACCTGGGATTTAAGACACGGCATATCACAACTGATCTCCAAGCTTTTCCTTGTGTTAATCTACAAGTGCTCATCAGTTTCTTGTGTTATTGGTGTTTGCTATGTGTCATCAGTGTTAACTGTATTTGCTAGTATGCACTTGTCACTCTAGAGCAGAGCATATAATAAAACAATTATAAATTTGAATTTTAAACTATAAGTTAAAATTCAAAATTTACATGTAAAAGATTGTTCCTGACTTCCTGTATGGAGGAGCGACAGATTATTCTATGGAGGAGCATGCTTGATACTACAGATTGTTTCGTCAAAATTCGTCGTGGAATAATTTAGTCTTTTGCTACATTTCCTTGTGTCCTGAGGCTGCATCAAGAACATTCCAGAGCTGATGCCTTTATACTATTAAACTTCTATACCAGCTACACCAGGAGCCACGAGACAAACAGGGCAGAGAAGACTTTGAGGAGGAGAATGGATGTCGATTGATATGGAAATTAACTTCTTTTGAGGAAAGGGATTCTTTTTTAGAGAGAAAGAGATTCTTTTTTTAGAGAGAAAGGGATTCTTTTTTAGAGAGAAAGAGATTCTTTTTTAGAGAGAAAGGGATTCTTTTTTAGAGAGAAAGAGAGAGAAGTATTTCAGTTAACAAACTGTAAATTATAAATTAAAGTACTTGCAATCAGCCTATATATACATGTAACTAAAACTCAGCCTTTACTTAAATGTAAAACTAGAAGACAAGCAAATTACTTGTAATGATTCTAATCTCCTTTTTTGAGAGAAAGAGACCCTTTTTAGAGAGAAAGAGAGGTGGCATTGTAACTAACTAAACATGAAATGCATTAATTTGAAGCACTTGTATAATGAGCCTATATATCCATTGTACATGTAACTAAACTCAGCTTTTATTAATTTAAAACTAGAAGACAACCAAATTACTTGTAATGATTAAATCTACATGTATTAACTATATAACTATCACCAGTCAATGGAATGCCTTCAATCAAGTGTATCAGTTCTTTGTTCCTGCTTGAGGACTGGAGGAGAGACAGGGAGTTAAACTGAGAGATTTGTGTGATCACTTATCATCAATTTTTGAGAGAAAGAGAGGCTCTACAGGGAGAGGTTTTGGAGAAGAGAAAGCAAGTACAGGGCCGTAGCCAGGAACTTAAAACAAGGGGTTCAGAAATTGCTGCGCGCGAAGCGCGCAGCAAAAATTTTGACGGGG
>NW_003546735.1:40180-42836 GCF_000090795.2 Amphimedon queenslandica
TGCTAGGTACTGGTCTGTACATGGTAGCTAAGCACGGTGATATGGGGACTAGTCTGAGGCTTTGAGTCCATGTAACCTCCCTCGGAATGTTAAGTGAGCCTCTGCTGCGGGTCCCTGCCGATTAACAATATCCCGAACGGTGAGTAGAAATCATTGCTGTTGGTTACCATTTGCCCCTATCACACGGTTTGGTACCTCACACGGTTTTCCCCGTGTTAGATGGGGCCACAATGCTAATCAATCAGTATATGACTCATGCCACGTGTTTAATTGCTCTTACTACTGCACAACTTGTGTATTGCGGGCAACAGCCTAAGTTCCCTGTGGTTGTTCATGCGACTGCTAGGACTCATGCTCATTGAAACTTGATGGTCATTTGTTGGTCATTCAGGGTAGTGTTTACCATGTACAGCCAGTATTACCCGTGTTTCCTAGTATTTATACTTGTCACTCTACAACATAACATAAAATAAAAAGTATTTGAATTTTAAACTCTCTCTTTTTCTCAATCTCATTGCACACCTTTGTCTTCTCTCTTATCTCCCTGATGAGGGGGAGGGAGGTGAGAAGAGAGAGGGAGAGAGAGAAACAGAGAGACATACAAGGAGACTCAACATAAGGACCATCATCATCAGAAGACATTAGCCTCTCAAGAACAGACCAGCATCTACTGATTGATTCAGTATATGAGGGATCGTGCTTGATACTAAAGCTGGTTCCAGTATGAATGAAGGAGCGTGCTTGATACTAAAGCTGGTTCCAGTATGAATTGAAGGAGCGTGCTTGATACTGAAGCTGGTTCCAGTATGAATGAAGGAGCGTGCTTTAAATTGAACATCATCTTATACAATCTACAGCTTCTTTTGAGAGAAAGAGAAGTTCTTTTTTAGAGAGAATGAGATTCATTTTTAGAGAGAAAGAGATTCATTTTTAGAGAGAAAGAGAGAAGGGGTATAAAAACTAGATATAAAATGTATTAACTTGAAGTACTTGTAATGAGCCTATATATGCATTGTACATGTAACCAAAACTCAGCTTTTACTTAAACTTAAAACTAGAAAACAAAAGAACTATCTACTTAAAGTCAATTCTTTTTGAGAGAAAGAGAGTGAGGTACGTGTTATAGCAAACTATAAAAATAAAATGTACTTAAAAGCCTAAAATAACTATTATAGCTAAAACAACACTTTTATACTTAAATTTAGAAGTAGTAAGAAAAAGAGAGGGAATATTCTAACAAACTAAATATGGAATGTATTAATTTGAAGTATTTCTAATGAGCCTCTATATACATAGTGTGTATAACTAAAACTCAGCTTTTAATTTAAAACTTGCAATGATTAAATCTATTAACAATGACTGCATGAAACTATCACCAGTCAATCAAGTGTATTAGTTCTGTTCCTGTTTGAGGACTGGAGGAGAGACAGGGAGTTAAACTGAGAGATTTGTGTGATCACTTATCATCAATTTTTGTGAGAAAGAGCGGCTCAACAGGGAGAGGTTTTGGAGAGCAGAAAGCAAGTAAAATTGGTGATACTGTCATCTCTTATCGTTCAAAATCAATTGGAATCAGACTCTTTTGAGAGAAAGGGATGCTTTCTTAGAGAGGAAGGGGAAGCTTGGCAGAGGACTTCAACTTCTCTTGGTATTTTCAAGTGCATAATGATCTTTTTATGGAGGTATCATTCATCATCTTGGAATAATTCTTCATGTCCTTGTCTTGAGAGCTCATCAAGAACATTTGGACTACTTCTACAAGAACAACACTAGCTGTACCATCCAGTAACTATACAACCTGTCTACTTATAGGAATCACCAGCTCTACACTACAACAGTCACCACTCTTCAATTAATCAATTCTTCATCTACTTACTGATTCAGTAGCTCTACAACCTGTCTACTTCACCAGCTCTACACTACAACATTCTTCAATCGTTTCCTCAAGTAATTCTCCAGTTGACCTGCTCTAACAATCAGTTCTTTTATCCTTACAAGAGAAGGAGCTACTGAGTCATTGAACTAAATGGAGCATTGCTCCTGAACTGTTCTTCTCTCTTCTCCTCCTCCTTTTCTATCTTTTCTTTATTCCTCTTTTCTTAATTCCCCTCTTATTTCTAATACTCTAATGCTACCTTTCCTCTTAAATAGTTAGTACTTGTACTCATAATTAATAATAGTACATGTAATTAAATAATATAATTATAATGAATACATGTAATTAACTAATAATAGTACATGTACTTTATTAATTAATTAAATAGTATAGTACATGTACTTCAATATAATTATATTACTGCTTCTTTGCTCTAGCTAGCTCTTCGAGCCTATTGAAGACATCAGCCTTTATAAATAAGAGATAGAGAGATAGAGGGAGAGAGAGAGACAGCTAATAGGTAGAAGATTCAAAGAAGAACAAAGCCTGAAGACAAGAGCATCTAAGAGTGAGAGAGAGAGAGGAGGAGGAGCTGATGAACAGCAGTATAACAAAATCATTTGAGTTGGTTATTGAGAGAGGAGAGGGAGGGAGGGAGTGTGTTTGCAAGATTAACATGTTCACTTGTTTTCTTTATTTGTTTTTAGTAGCTGTATAAAGGTAGTGGGTTTCAAGTCTTTGTGAAGTCTTTGATGTTCTTGTGAAAGTCCAAACCAAATG
>NW_003546735.1:42846-50871 GCF_000090795.2 Amphimedon queenslandica
ACCAAATCATTGAAGAGGTCCTCTTGTGTGTTGGAATCTAATAGCTGGTATTAAGAAGGTTTCAGAGCAAGTTGCTATTGCATTTTTGTAATGCTATTATTACTGTAATGCTAGTTGCAGCTAATAGTATCTAATCCCTTACTCAATTATTATTATTGGCTGTAGCTGTATGCATGATATTGTTATTGGGGAATCCCTTACTGATTCTGTTAAGGTCAATATGGTAGGAGGTAGGACTCAATAGATTATATGTTAATGGTATGGTATTAAGGGTCACTGGTTATAATGTAGGTGATAGAATTAGGTTATAGGAACAATGTATTTAATGTGTAACCAAATGTATGTAAATTCCTGTTTTACCACACATAGATCTATATTGTTTGATTTTATAATGGTCCTAAACATGACGTTAAATTGTTTCTAAGTTGTCCTAAACATGACTTTAAACTGTTTCTAAGTTTAGCTATTACTGGTGTGTTTGTATCCATTGGTTGTCCCTTACTGATTCTGTATGCATGTACCTATGCCCATGACTAGTGGACAGAGTCCCTCATTGTTTTACATTCTTTAATTTGTTAGTGTCTGCATGTACACGTGTGTTTGATAATCATTAACTGTGTCCTCATGTAGCATGAATATTCTCCCTTTTATGTTCATATTATTATTATTGATATGCTGATGTACATGTACATGTATGTATTATATGTATTTAATTGATACACGTGTCCTCACGTAGCGTAAGATCATAATGTCTCCTGGTCTCCAGTCTTGCTTTCTCTGGACAGTTTGTCATCATTGGATCACTCCACCTGCTTGAAGGAAGACTTTAATCTATTTTGGTATTTCAATCACATCTTCTACTTATTGAGGGCCCGTTTGTCACCATCATGGAATAATTCAGTACCTTGTGAGAGCTAGTGCATCAATCAAGAACATTCCGTATGATATACTAACTGTTCTTTGGAAAGACATCAGCTAGCAAGGAGGTCATCACTGTGGACACAGGACTTGTCACTGTTATCATAGCATTGAGGCTCAAGTATCCAGCACTAATCTACAGTTTACAACTGGATCATCATCTATCACTAGCTGACTGAGAGGAGGAAGGAGAGGAACTGATAGACATACCAGAGGAGGAGAGGAGAACATATCCTAGCTGTTGTGGATTCAATGAAGACATGAGCATATTTTATCACTGTATGGGTTGAGGTACCCTTTTTCACAGTGACCTGCTTTTAGTCCCGATCATGTGCGAGGGAAGGGGAGGGTTAGTGAAGGGGGGAGGGTTCTGCCCAGGAATGTGGGCGAGGGGTCCCCCTTTTGGGTCTGATAGTGGCCCCCGTATCTCATGCTAGAACCCTCTCTTCTTCTCTTTCTCTCTCTTTCCTTTTTGTGTGATATGGACTCTAAGCAGAAGAAAGGATCAGACTTTTCTTTTTTTTCTTTTTTTTTGTCTTAATCCTTTAACTACCTAAAACCAGGCAAACACTATACAGTTGGTCTAAGCCAGGTCACAGTGGGTAGGTTGGTGAGGTTTGTGATGCAGGTAGCCTGACGGTCCTGGACACTAGCTTCCTAATTCTCATTCTGATCTCTTTCTCGATCCCGCGTGGCTTTGACTTACGATCAATTGTTGAGTTGTTTGCCCCAGCTTTCAAAATAAGTCAATAGCTCTCACTGTAGGTTTATGATCAAATGTAACGTTACAATTACGTGTGTGATCTGACATTTTGATGCAAATAATGCATTAAGTTGACGCGATAATAGCAAAATTTTAATTCTGTGTTCGCGAGTATGTATTGTTGTTTCATAGCTATAGGACAATTCATTTCATAATTTGAAAATAGTGTATCAATTTATAATGAGTTAATGTAGTTCTCAGTGACCACTGTTCCTTCCACATTTTAGTCTTTTCCATACCGAATTAACTCATTATATTTCTCCACCTTATTATTCATTACTATAATGACACATTGTGGTAGATTGTGTATCAAGAGTATACTTGTTATTATGTTAAGGTTGTAGAGGCTACAGTATAATAGGCAAGAGTCACATGCAGTAGTGGTAGGAGGTAGTGACTATACAGTTATAATGGTATGGTATTAAGTATTGAGATAAGGTGTCTTACATTGTGTGATCATACATTATAAGTTGTAGGTATAATAGTAATAGAGAAGTATGGTACTTGTATAGTAAGGTTAGTAAGGTGTAGGTATCATTGTATCATGTAAGGGTCACAGGTTATAAGTTGTATGTAGGTGATGATATGGTATTAAGATAGGAATAGCAAGGTTGATATGGTTTAGGTATCATTGTGCACAATTAATGGTCACAGGTTATAAGTTAATGTAGATAGTGGAAGATAGGAAAGGGCCCACTAGTATACCAAGGTTAATATTATGATGGAGGTAACATTATGTAACGGTATGGTATTAATTGTATAATAGTAGGATTGATATAATGTATGATCATTGTGTAACACACATTAAAGATCATATTTATAAGTTGTATGTAGGTAATGGTATGGTATTAAGATAGGAATGTATTTGTATATCAAAGTTAATATTGTGTAGGTATCATTGTGTCATATTAGAGTCACAGGTTGTAAGTTGTAGGGTTTAGTGTAAGTAATAATGTACATATGTTATGAATAGCTGAAGTGTGGATATGATGAATGGGTTAGACACCAGTACACTGGTGACAATTGCAACATCAACCAACAAACCCAATGATCCACTTTATACCAAACTAAAGGATACTAATTAGCAAAGTTTTAGCTACATATTTTCAACAATAGTTATGAGTTGTATGTAGACTGTAGTAATGTACTGCTACAGGTTACAGTAAGATATTGAAGGTTAATGGTGTCGGAAACACTAGTAGTTTTAGTACCATCAACTGGTCAACAAGCTTCTGTCCACATTGTCTGTGTGGGATGTCTCACAGTTCAAGTATTTTCTCAACATGTACATGTACAATGTATTAATCTACAAGTTCTTTCTGGACATATTACAGCTACTATTTTAAAGACTAATAAAGAGGATATCTAATTTGAAAGAGTTACGTATCAGTAATGTATGACGTAGCTTTTTATATTTCTTACTAGATACTCTCATATGAAATGGATGATAAAAGATAAAGGATATCAAATTTTGTATCCATTAATTAAAAGTGTCATAGTGATGTATTTACATTTCTCACTAGGTATTGAAAGACTGTAATAATAAGAAGATTTACAGTAATCTTTTTACAGTATAGCGTCAATGCATTCCATGTAGTAACTTTTTTGCTGGATTATGAAACCATTTTTGAAGGACTAAATCAAATTTTAAAGTATCATTCCAATTCAATATTATATATTAAAGTTTCTTTACCAAGATTTATATTTTAAATTGAACGCTGAGTTCCTGCATGAAAGATAAAAGATCTTACAGTATAGTATCAATGATGTCTTGTATTATTAACCTTTTTTGTTAAGATAAATATCTTTCAAAAATAAACACCAAGACTACCAAGTCCCTGTTTGAAGATGAAAGATCTTACAGTACAGTATCAATATTGCCATTTATTAACCTTTCTCTTTGTTAGGATAAATCTATTTTTTAAAATGAACACCAAGACTACCAAGCCCTGTTTGAAAGATGTGTTAAGGTAAATACTTCAAAAAATGGAACAACAAGCCCCTGTTTGAAAGACTCAAGATCTTACAGTATAGTATCAATAGTGTCATGTATTAATATTTCTCTTTGTTTATTAAGTTCCTGTTAAAAGTTGAAGTCCATTCAGTTAGTGTCAATATATATTGTTAACTATCATTACAGGTTGGGCAGCAATGTAGTGCCGCCTCCATGTGGTGCTGCCTGGGATCACTAGTGGCTACTACTGCTAGTGATGCTAAGAGCACTACATACAAGAAGAATATAACAAGACTGTACTAACAGTATAACTACTCATAGCAAATCTTAATATAATCATTGATAGGTTAAAGTCTAGGGGTGTGATACTAAAGAAGCAAGAGATTTATGAAGACACAAACAATGACAATTCCTTTAATTTTTACTCTTTAGACATTCATTCATTAATGCTTTGCCAAGTTTTAAAAATATTTTAAATTTTGATTTAAATATAGGAGCGATTTACATGCAGAGCAGCAATGCTATATTGAGCCTAAATGAGTCATACACACATACACTTCATTATAAAGGCATGGAATATATAACTACTGATGACTAATGACATTATCATGAGGCTCGTGTTAACTATGCAATTAATATCTTTTAGTCTGAAATGTCAAGCAGCACAATTACTGAAAGAATTAATGACACAATCATGCACTGACATTCCTTCACCCATGCTATGGTATATTGAAGGATGACATTAAAAGCATAGTACAGGATATAAGGACAAACATCAGTGAATGCATACATACACACATTTACATAATGTTGTGTAGACAGTTACTCAAAGGGAAAATTGAGAACTGGTATGTGCTGAGACAAATGAACTCCTTTGATACACACTATGGCAGATCTTAATAGGGTGAAACTGAAATGATAGATATTTCACGGATAGATGTTCATCATGCTTCATAGACATTAGACAGTTTCTGAGCCAGATGACATTAAAAGTTAAAAGTGCATTTTGACATACCACCAGTGGCAGAGAAGACTAATGGAACGAATGAAGAATGTTCTACTTGAGTCACATGTTGTTCATATTGTTTACATTTGTCATTTTCCTGATTGCAATTTGCTGTCTGAAGGGGGAAGTGTAAATTAATGATTATTATTATTATTATTATTATTTTAATAACAACTGACACATGTACTGCTTGCCCAATAAGCTGGTTGTACTATTCTCTTCTATTTATTTTAAGTACAATAATAATTTATTATTAAAATGGATGAACGCAATTATTATTATTATTATTATTATCATTATTAACAACAACAGCAATAGAAATTAACAACAATAACAACAATAACAATAACAATAACAATAATAATAAAAACACCGACAAAAACAAAACAATAACAATGACAAGACAAAAAGGAGAGAGGAATTACAATAAGGAAATAAAAGAAAGGAAAGGGGAAAGAAAAGGGAAGAGGAGGAGTGGAGTTAAGTGGGAGGGGGTAAGAGGATAATGGAGGTGACGGAAGGCAAGCCTGAAGCATCAGTATTACTATTATTATTATTATTATTATTATTATTATGTATTTACTTGTTTTTGTATGTGTTTATCATCTATCACTTTGTTAATTATTTTGTGTTTAAATTAATTATTAAATAATTGATGAGTCAGCATCATCAATAAAAAGCAAAATACAATTAATATTAGTAATTAATTACATAAATATTACTCTATCTTTTATAATATTATAGTCATGGTATTCTGTACATGTGTCTTTCTGTTTCGGATCTAGAAGGAGCTTTATATTTTTATTAATTGTTAACGATTGAATAATTTGTAATATTCCATCAGATGATATTAAAGTGCCACTTACTTCTAATTTAGTTAATGTTGAATTGTTGATAATTAGTTCAGAAAGAGACTGAGCACTAACTGAAGTAATATGAGGATTATTAAAGAAGAATAATCCTAAAAGTGTATTATTGTGTGTTTGTAGTACGTTTGTAATATCAGCAACTGCTTTGTCATCAATGGAACAGTTAATAAGATCTAAATCTAATAATGATTTATTATTAGCCAGTAAGTTACATAAGGATGAGATGCAGTCCTGTGTTAGTTGAGTGTCTTGTATTCTCAAGAATTCCACCTTTTCATTTTGTAATAAAACTGGCAATAGATCACACACAACGTCAGAAGATGATTCCTTGATGACAATGTTCGTGTGTTTGTATGTTAATAGAGAAACTACTTCTTGACATTGTATTAAAGATGGAGAGGTCAGTTCAACACCATCATTGTGCCACCTAATTGCTTTAGAATTTCCTGAATACATAAACAATTATAATTAATTACTGTATTATCAAGTATAATTCTCTACTATCACACTTTTAATGGCTAATTAAGTCAAGCAACAATTATGTATAGCTGGTTATTTTTGTGGCTTTTAATGTATAAAATTTGCATTTTGCCAAAAAATGATACCTTAAAAATACAAAATTTTGCATTAAGAAACACCGTATATAATTTTGATTGATTAAAAAAATTATAGTATTAAAATTGAAGATCATAGACAATATCTAATACCCTCAAAATACTCTATAGATTATTAGTACGTATAAATATATCTTACCATCTTCTTTTTTTCTAAGTTGGTCGAGCAGAACTGAATCTTGTTTAATTAATGACCAAAAGAGACTTGCTCTCTCAACGTTGCTCCTCGTCTTAATTTCCTTGATTTTAGGTATGTCAACATTTTCTGTCATTGCATAATGAAATAGTTCAAGTGATTCCAATGTTGACAGTTCACTCTCTTCATCTTTTTTAATATAATTAATATAAACATCTCCCTCTTGATCAGTATCTAATGATCTTGCAAACCGCCATCCATCAATATACTCTTTCTTTATCTCAAGTTTCTCTCCTTTCTTGAATGAAAGCTCATCACTTAACCTTGCCTCCCGGTCTCTAATAGCTACATAAACTGGTCCTTTTGGTGGATCAATTGATTGTGTAGACTGATCCTTTCCTAAAATACCAGTACTAGTCATTATGTTAATATAATGTAATACATACTAAGAGTAATTGAAATTTCTTTCAGTTGTTGTATATTCATTAATGATATCTTTTCCTGTAACTGTTCTATCTCCTTTTCTCTTTCAATTAATGTTTTCTCTACTCCAATTAACATTTCTTCTATTCCTAGTCATTAATAATAGTGATTGTCACAAATCAAAAATCGGTCGCTAATTTAAAAAACATTAAAAATAATTATTTTATCAATAATTTGTGTATTATTTAATTGCATGTAAGAAGGACCAGTATTAGTATTGAGTATATACAATCATCCTCGTACTATAACAAATTAATGTACAAGCAATAATGATACTCGAAACACAGCTGTACTCTAGTGTCATTATACAGTATTAAGTATGTCTGTATATATACCTGTTTTGCTTTGAAGAGATGATCGTAAATGATCTATTTCCATTTGCATTGCTTTTGTCATCTTCTTTTTACTCTCTTCCTTCTCGGACTCTAAATAATAAAAATGAACCAATTAAATTATTAGCAACAACAATTCAGTGCATGATGTATTTATTCAAAATTCATGCACATGACAATATTCATAGATATCATGTCTCAAACATGAATCTCATTATACCTGATGATTGTATTGATGACTTATTGCTTTCATCAACTTCTCTACCTTCATATGAGATACCTTTAAATTATCAATAATTATAATTAATAATAATTAGTATATACCTAATGTGTCTATTGTATCCTTCAATTTAGCATTCTCCTCAAGTAAATCATCTCTTTCACTCTCTACCATCTCCAGTTTCTTCATTAGACTCTTCACCTTCTATCAAATATTAAAGTATACTATTAATTTATATACACATACATTCACTAACCTCATCAATTCCATGTTCATCATACACAGTATAGTAACCAATAGTTAAACTGATCAATCCCATCTCCTTTAGCATATCAACGTTATCTCTAGCTGTCACTAGTAAACTCTCCATCAGATAATGAGGAGCATAACAAGTAACAATGATGGAGTTCCCTTCCTGGATCACTACAACCTCCACTTGATTATCCTTGAATGTTTTTTTCTGATTTCTTATATTTCATGAATATCTCATAGGCATCTTGAAAATGCTAGAAATACAATTAGAGTATTCATCGATAAATATCCAGCAAAATAAACTTTTGCATGCACAACATCAAAATAATAAACTTAAAGCTACTAAATGTATCGTTTGTTGTTTCAATAACAAAAAAAAACAAAATACTCTCCCTTCTGTTAGTACAAGTATAGGACACTCTCCCTTACTGTTATATGTATGTACGGTTTACAGTTATTCAAACTAACTTCTTCTTCA
>NW_003546735.1:50931-55705 GCF_000090795.2 Amphimedon queenslandica
CTAACTTTGTGCAGTAGCATCAGTATTGGTGGTTACTTGAGTCTCACTACTACTATCTTGTAATTGTCCAGATCCTGTATTTATTATAATAGTCAATGTATATATGTTATATTATATCATTACTTGAAGATGTTGAAGTACTTGCTTGTTGACAAGATGGCATCACTGTTACTGCTGAAGGAAATGACTTTCCTATTGTATTAGAATATAAATAAGTTAAGTGTATTTATAAAACTGTTCATTTACTATATTCCATTATTATATCACTAGCTAAAGACATTGCTTCCTTTGATTTCATTAGAATGCTTGTCAGAGTACATAACTTGCTATGATCTTCAGCTACAGCACTTAATATTAGTAACATTGGATCTCCTACCAATGAACAACCGCAACTCTTCACTTCTGTTAATGTATCCTTAGATATCAATCCCTCTGTATGTAAGAGATCAACTGATTCCTCAGTAAGAACAACTTGAGCTAGTCTACCAATATAAAACTGTAATATCTCACTAACAGGATCTGCCACTAACAAAAATATAAATAAATGCTGCGAAATGATAATAAAATGATTACTTGTTTTGTGAATATTATTAGACACAGCTAATGCATTCATTCCACGGAGTGCATTAGCCAGTGTCTGCCATACAAGAGTATGATCAGAGCCTTCAGTCAACCACTTGGCTAAACACTCCATCAGGCAATTTGAAGGATCTCCTTTATTAGCTGACTCAATAGCTTTCAGTGTGTGATAAGGTAGGCCAAGATTCAATCCAAAGTCAAACCATCTTGCTTCAGGAAACTTGTAATGCCTCAAGACTTGTAAAACAAAGTTTAGCTTGCTAATATCTGTACACAAAATATGTATATCAGTGTATTATAAATAATCTGACTCACCTAATGAGAAATGTGATAGTTTTGAAGCCATTTGAAACTAGTTTAAGTAAGGTAAAAGGAGAGGTAAAGGTAAGACGAGAAGTAAAAGCAGAGCACAGCAAATTCCAAACAACAGGGAGGGGCTGGTTTAACTAGTGTCACGAAAAAAATTGTCCCCCGTGAAAATTTATCCTATGATAGAAATATCAGTTATATCACGTGATATTTTATGTCCGCGTCAGCAAATTTTTGTCCTACCCAAAGAAAAGTGTAAAAGAACTATAAATCTTTGTATTCGACTTTGTCCCTTAATTATTTATCTATGGAATACACATACAAAGCATGTGGGACCCTTTATTATACGTTCAAAGTGCGCAGAAGAAGATTTCAGATCGAAGAAGGATGACAGACTGTGCCCAGGGGCGAATCTAGGATTTAATTTTTGGGGGGCAATTATGAGATGGGAGGGGTAATTAGGGAGTGTGGTCAACTAAACTTGTGCAAAACTTTCTGGGAAGTAAAAATTATAAAGACTAAAGCCTGTTAAAATGAGCTCTATTGTGGTTTAAAGATTGTTTACATAGTCCAGTACTGCAGCTGCTTCACAGTTTACATAGGTAAGCCAAAGTTTACATTACTCCAAAAAATTTTTGGGGGGGCATTGCCCCCCCTGGCCCCTCCATAGATCCGCCACTGACTGTGCCAAGAACCGAGTGAAGAACCCAGGAAAGAGCAGGGGCGGATTTAGGGGGGGGGTTCGTGGGGTTGCAACCCCCCCAAAACATTCAGTCTAACTCAAAAAATTTTTAATGTTTTTATTGTTGCAACAGTGGTAAAAGTGCTAACCACCTAGTTTATATAGCAACATAACTGTGGTTAGTGAATATAATTAACAAAGAATGAGCTCCAAAAATGGTAGAAAAGTTGATTTTCACGTGATTTTAACCACAAAATAGCGCCGAAAAGGGGGCGTGGCCAAAATTTTGGCGCGCTTCGCGCGCCATTTTTTCTCTCAACTCTCCCATTTGCAAAATCCTGGATCCGCCCCTGAAGAGGATGATCTTCTGGAGGAGGCAGCTGTGTATTTAGCTGATAGAAAGTGTCCAGAAGGTTGTAGTGCTAACAGAAAGAGGCAGATAAGGAAACTATGACTGAGCTGAAAAGTTTGTCACAGTTTTCAGTGCAAAATGGAGAACCGTATATATTACCAGACCAAGATGAATGGTCAACTATATCATGATAGCGTATGTGTTTTGTGTATTTTAAATAGTTTAGTTAGTTATGTGTATGTATGTATGTACGTAGTATGATATCTGTGCCTTTGTAGACAAACTCAGTATATATATGCATCTGTATTGATGATTTGAATAATTAAATCAAAACATCAATTATAACAAACTGATGGAACAAACAGTGTAGTTATATATGATAGCTTGCCCGGCGATGGTATTGATAAATGTACCAGGGAGCAGATAGCAGCAATACTGCAATGCACTGAGTACAGGGAAGTTAAAGTGACTGTTCCTAGTATGCAAATTAAGGCAAAATGGACAAAAAGATTGTGGTTTATGTGCCCTTGCTTTTGCAATGTCAATTTGTGCTGGTTAAGACTCAACTTCTTGCAGCTGTATTTAACATAAGCTTCGTTTCCATCTTTTATAATGCTTAGAAAAGAATGTGACCATCAAAAGAATGCAGGTTTCCTATATACTGCCTGTGCAGACAACCTATAGTAATGAAGGAAGAATGGTAAAATGTTCTTAATGTAAGGAGTGGTATCACGTAGAGTGCATGTGAACAAATACCAGATGTTTGGACAGATAAGGACTACTTTTGGTCATGTAACTGTTGTAAAAGCTGAAGACAATTATTGTTTGATAATGAAATGTATTATTATTATTATTAATATTGAGTGCCAAGTAAATTTTCCTTATCAAAATAGTCTATGCATAATATTATGATCCTAGGATAAAATATTTCAGATAGAATTCATCCTAGGACAAAAATATTTCATATATTATTTTGTCCTAGGACAAAAAAATTAGTCCTAGGGTAGGACAATAAAAGCTTGCCTAGGACAAAATATTTCTGAAAAATTTTGTCCTAGGACAAAATATTTCTGCAAGATTTTGTCCTAGGATAAAATATTTTGTCTCATAGGACAAAATTTGGGTGGGACAGATTTTTCTGTGACATAACCACTTCCCTAGCCATACCTTAAAAATGAAATGCTGTGATTCACTTGAATCTTCCTCTTCTGAGAGAAGAGGTTCATCAGATCATTCCTCTCCTCCTCCTGCTATTTTGAGGTGCATGTTTTTTGATAAAGGAACAGAGGCAGGCCTATCAATAAATATTCCTTTTGATACCATGATTTGGACCTAGAGCAATCAAAGGAAGAGTCTTCAGAAGATTTTAACCTGCTTACAGACTACAGAGGCACTAACTACTACTTTTTAAAGTAATATGTGATAATACATCTTCATTCATTGTGTATTTTATAATGTGTGTATATTATTAGATATTCATATACATGTACATGTAGGTTGGGAGTCTCAGTTACTTGAAATGGGTTTCCTTGCAATGTTCTTATTTCCAGTTTATAGTTATAGCCAGTTTCCACGTCACACGCCCACAAGCTGGACCAATGTCTGGGGAAATCGTTGGATGATATTCCGCATTATGATTGGAGCTGTAAGTGAGAGAAAGGATGGGATTGAATATTGGAACCTTCTTTAGGGTTTGATAAAGATGAGAGGTGATAGCTGTTGGAGGGACTTGACTTGTATGAACTATCATTATGAGGTTTGTACATTGTATATTGTATAGTGTATGATGCTTTAATGTGGTGGAGTTTCAGTTTGACATTTTGTGATCTGAGATTGATTTATAATCAGCATAAGTTACCATTTAGATGTCATTGTTAGTGCTGTATGGGCATATTCATGCTTTTTAAGAAAATGGTCCCGAAATCACCCAAAATTTTTCTTACATTTTTTGATGCATATTGATGTCCTTATGCTGTGTAGAAAGTTTGAGGTGATTCCGACTGAAAATTTTCGAGTTATGGCCATTAAAAATTGGTCAATTTTCGAAAATTACCCTGTACTATTATAGCCCATAGTTTTTTTCCAAAAAATGGCTCCGAAATCCCCCCCCCCAATTTTTATTACAATTTCTGATACATATTGACGTCCTTATGCTGTGTAGAAAGTTTGAGGAGATTCCGACTAAAAATTTATGAGTTATGGCCATTAAAAAAATTGGCCAATTTTCAAAAATTAGCCTGTACTATAGCCCATGGTTTTTTCCAAGAAATGGCTCCAAAATCACCCCAAATTTTTATTACATTTTTTGATACATATTGATGTCCTTATGCTGTGTAGAAAGTTTGAAGTGATTCTGCCTAATAATTTTTGAGTTATGGCCATTTTTAAAAATCAGCCAATTTTCGATAATTACCATGGTTTCTTCCAAAAATTGGTTCCAAAATCACCCCCAATTTTTATTACAAACATCTTCCAATTTCCAATTGGAATTTCTAATTATAGTCAAATTTCTTGAAAAAATGCCAATTTTACAAACTTTCTTCAGAAAATTTACAAAAATGTTTAAAATGACATTAATTGTGCAGAAACAGATTAAAAACTGTCAAAAGTGTTGTGTGTTTGTTGTGTGTCATACATATATACATGTACATGTATACTGGTACTGTATAGTGGATACTGTAAATGTTTGATAGCCCTGTGTCTTTATGCATTTATTCAAATTCGGCTTAAACGAGAAGGTGCGGTATAAAAGGCGGTGCCCTGGGCATGGTGGTTTTCGTTTTTTTCACGTGTAAAAATGTCTGCTCTAGATGATGTTGCTTCTTTAAGGAAAAACGCAGGAAGAGAGGGGT
>NW_003546735.1:55921-56970 GCF_000090795.2 Amphimedon queenslandica
CGTACTAGCATATACTTGTGCTGGTATATTACCATCACAGTACTGCCATATTTTGATCGGCATTACTTGGTACAGTTGGGAAGATGTACACAACTACAGGAAGCTTCTCACCATCCCATATCTATTCAACTCTGTTATTGTATATGCTTAACTGTGATAATTTAGAATAATATAATTTTTGTATTTACTATTTCCAGTGGATCGTTGAATGTTGCAACTGCTACCAGTACTAGGATCTGATTGAGGACCAAGTGGGGGTCTTTTGCTGGAACCACTTCTACTTGATGAGGGTGGCTGATAATTGGTAGTTGGCAAGGCCTTCTGGTAC
The DNA here is from genome assembly GCF_000090795.2 of Amphimedon queenslandica. Classification (NCBI taxonomy): domain Eukaryota; kingdom Metazoa; phylum Porifera; class Demospongiae; order Haplosclerida; family Niphatidae; genus Amphimedon; species Amphimedon queenslandica. The sequence goes on from NW_003546735.1 coordinate 56,250, forward strand.
GTCCCAGTGGTGGCAGTTCCTGGGCTGGTTTTTTATGCAGTAATGAGGGCTATTCCTTTGCCACTATCACTTATAACCTGTCTGACAGCATTATTGACCATGTTTGTTAGGCTGTTGACAGATTTTCAGAATATACAATATAAATATTTGATAATAATGTAAAAATTATTACTTCAAGTCAATTATACCATTTCTCTTCTTGCCATGCTTTCTACCTGTGCTTGTAGGTTAACTCTCTCGCCTTTACTAATTTTAATGTTTTTATTATGCGTTTTGCTAGTGATTTAGCCATGGTAAGAACAGTGCCAGTGCGGGAGCCATTTTGTTATTTTCAAATGTGGCCGCCATATTGTGCCCAGGGCACCTCCTTTTATACGGTGACGGGCGGAAGCGATTCTATGACACTGCGTGGATAATTTTATAGTGCACCTTCTTCTTTAACTGATAAAGCATTTGTGATAATTTTTGAGGTACCTAATGCATGGTAACTTGTATAGACAAATTGTTGTTTAAATTATATGTACTTGTGTACATATACTTATATAATCTGGTTATTGTATGCATGTATAATAAGTGTCATAATAAACCACATATACCACACTAAAGGAATTATAGCAACACCACAATACAATAATAATAATTTAATAGCTTGAAATTTAGCTAAATTTAGTGAGTTTAATGTATTTTGCCAAGGGAGTTGTCTATTAAAATATGGCAGCAG
>NW_003546735.1:57256-61407 GCF_000090795.2 Amphimedon queenslandica
GCAATATTTTATCAAGCATTAAATGTATACATACAATGTACATGTACATGTATTTATCAGACATTAAAATTATTTTATCAAATATTACATGATTTATTAAACATTACATGTATTTATCAGACGTTACATGTATTTGTATTTCAGAGCTTCTTTTATGTCAAAAAGTCTAACAGTTGACAACAGCACAATCAAGTTTCAAATATGGGATACAGCTGGACAGGAGAGAGTAAGTCACACAATAAATATATTTTATTTATTTTATTTTTATTCTTTTTAATTTCTTCCAATTAGTATCGGTCACTATTACCAATGTATTACAGAAATGCAGCAGCAGCTATTGTGGTGTATGATATAACAAATGAAGTAAGAATAATAATTATTATTACCGTATAGCAGAAAATTTTGTGGCCCAAAATTTTTGTGGTTCTGTCTAAAAAATCAATTTTTGGCTTTAATTTTTGTGGTTTTCTACTTTTTGATTACAGATTTTATTTTCATGAATTTTGTAAAAAAATGCGAAATATTATTTACATTTATTGTTATTATTATTTATTATTGTTGTTGTTGTTGTTATTATTATGTGCATTGTTGTACATGTAGGGATCATTCACAGTGTTACAGGATTGGATAGCAGAACTACACAGACTAGACCCACCTAATATTGTATTAGCAATTGCTGGAAATAAATGTGACCTTGAAGATAAAAGAGAAGTATGACTAGTATAATTGTATATGTACATAAGAGCATTGAAATGCAATAAAAATTTGAAGTGATTTTGGAGCCATTTTTAAAAACGACCATAACTTGGGAAATTTAAGTCGGAATCAGCTCAAACTTTCTACACAGCATAAGGACATTAATATGTATCAGAAAATGTAATAAAAATTTGGGGTGATTTTGGAGCCATTTTTTGGAAAAAACCATGGGTATTTTTCAAAAATTGGCAGTTTTCTTAAAATGGCCATAACTTGAAAAATTTAAGTCAGAATCAGCTCAAATTTCCTACACAGCATTAGTACATCAATATGTATCAGAAAATGTAATAAATCCTCTTTCTCTCCCTCTCTCTACTATACTCTCCTTTTATCTCCTCTCCTTTCTCTCCCTCCTCCCTTCTCCTCTCCTCTCAGATTCCAGCTGAACAAGGTCAGACTTATGCATCAGAAGTTAATGCCATATTTGCAGAGACTAGTGCCCTCACTGCTAGGAATGTTGAGGAAATGTTCATTGAAATAAGTGAGTAGCTACTAATGATGTACTGTAGTATGTACTATTGTAGCATAATCTCTCTCTCTCTCTTGTCTCATAGCTTGTAAGTTACCGTTTAACTAGTTTACCAGCTGGTGCCTCTCTCTTAAGACAGACTGATACACCACGTGCTAAGGGAGGATGCTGTGGAGGAGGGGGAGGGGACAAAGGACCATCATAATAGTTCAGTTATAATAAGATAATAAATTAATGATTATTATTATTATTATTATTATTTTAATAACAACTGACACATGTACTGCTTGCCCAATAAGCTGGTTGTACTATTCTCTTCTATTTTATTTTAATTGTCTTTGATTGCAATAATAATTTATTATTAAAATGGGTCAACCAATTATTATTATTATTATTATTATTATTTTGTATTTACTTGTTTATGTACGTGTTTATCATAAATCACTTTGTTAATTTTCTGTGTTTAAATAAATTGTTATTAAAATTTAATAATTGATGAGTCAGCATTGTCAATAACAAAAATACAATTATTATTAATTAATTAATCAATCAAAAAATATTACTCTATCTTTTATAAAATTATAGTCATGGTATTCTGTGCATGTATCTTTGTCTTTCATACCTAGATAGAGTTTTATATTTTTATTAATTATTAACGATTGAAGAATTAGTAATATTCCATCAGATGATATTGAAGTGCCTGTTATTTGTAATCCAGCTAATGTTGAATTGTTGATAATTAGTTCAGAAAGAGACTGAGCACTAACTGAAGTAATATGAGGATTATAAAAGAAGAATAATCCTAAAAGTGTGTTATTGTGTGTTTGTAGTACGTTTGTAATATCAGCAACTGCTTTGTCATCAATGGAACAGTTAATAAGATCTAAATCTATTAATGATTTATTATTAGCCAGTAAGTTACATAAGAATGAGATGCAGTCCTGTGTTAGCTGAGTGTCTTGTATTCTCAAGTGCTTCACCTTTTCATTTTGTAATAAAACTGGCAACAGATCACACACAATGTCAGGAGATGATTCCTTGATGACAATGTTCGTATGTTTGTATGTTAATAGAGAAACTACTTCTTGACATTGTATTAAAGATGGAGAGGTCAGTTGAACACCATCATCATACCACCGAATTGCTTTAGGTTTTCCTGAATACATAAAAAATTATAATTAATAATTACTGTATTATCTAGTATAATTCTCTACTATCATTTTTAATCGCTAAGGCGAGCAACACTTCTGAATAGCTACATGTAGTTATTTTTGTGAATTTTATAATGTACAAAAATTAATACATAAATACTAATTTTGTATGCCGGAACATCTTAAATTGCAGATCATGGACAATATCTAATACCCTCAAAATACTCTATAGATTATTAGTACATATAAATATATCTTACCATGTTCTTTTTTTCTAAGTTGATCTAGCAGAACTGAATCTTGTTTAATTAATGATAAAAAGAGACTTGCTCTCGCAACGTTGCTCCTCCTCTTAATTTCCTTGATTTTAGGTATGTCAACATTTTCTGTCATTGCATAACGAAATAGTTCAAGTGATTCCAATGTTGACAGTTCACTCTCTTCATCTTTTTTAATATGCTTTATATTAACAAATCCCTCTTGAACAGTATCTAATGATCTTGCTAGCCACCATCCTTCAGTATGCTCTTCCTTGATCTCAAGTTTCTCTCCTTTCTTGATTGAAAGTTGACCACTTTCCTTTGCCTCCCAGTCATACATAGCTACATAAACTGGTCCTTTTGGTGGATCTATTGATTGTGTAGAGTGATCCTTTCCTAAAATACTAGTACTAGTCATTATGTTAATATAATGTAATACATACTAAGAGTAATTGAAGTTTCTTTCAGTTGTTGTATATTCATTAATGATATCTTTTCCTGTAACTGTTCTATCTCCTTTTCTCTTTCAATTAATGTTCTCTCTACTCCAATTAGCGTTTCTTCTATTCCTAGTCATTAATAATAGTCATTGTAACACAAATCAAAAAATGGTCACTATTTTAATAATAATATTTAAAATATTTATCAATAAATTGCACATTATTTAATTGCATGTAAGAAGGACCAGTATTATTATTGAGTATATACAATCATCCTCCTACTACAACAAATTAATGTACAAGCAATAATGATACTCTAAACACAGCTGTACTGTATTATCATTATACAGTATTAAGTATGTCTGTATATACCTGTTTTGCTTTGAAGAGATGATCGTAAATGATCTATTTCCATTTGCATTGCTTTTGTCATCTTCTTTTTACTCTCTTCCTTCTCGGACTCTAAATAATAAAAATGAACCAATTAAATTATTAGCAACATTAATTTAGTTACATGATGTATTTATTCAAAATTCAGAAACATGACAATATTCATTAAAATCATGTCTCAAAACATGAATCTCATTATACCTGATGATTGTATTGATGACTTATTGCTTTCATCAACTTCTCTACCTTCATATGAGATACCTTTAAATTATCAATAATTATAATTAATAATAATTAGTATATACCTAATGTGTCTATTGTACCCTTCAATTTAGCATTCTCTTCAAGTAAATCATCTCTTTCACTCTCTACCATCTCCAGTTTCTTCATTAGACTCTTCACCTCCTATCAAATATTAAAGTATACTATTAATTTATATACACATACATTCACTAACCTCATCAATTCCATGTTCATCATACACAGTATAGTAACCAATAGTTAAACTGATCAATCCCATCTCCTTTAGCATATCAACGTTATCTCTAGCTGTCACTAGTAAACTCTCCATCAGATAATGAGGAGCATAACAAGTAACAATGATGGAGTTCCCTTCTTTGATCACTACCACCTCCACTTGATTATCCTTGAACGTTTTCCATAGGAGGGCTCTGATACTGGAGAG
>NW_003546735.1:62336-66769 GCF_000090795.2 Amphimedon queenslandica
GTATGCAAGAGATCAACTGATTCCTCAGTAAGAACAACTTGAGCTAGTCTACCAATATAACACTGTAATATCTCACTAACAGGATCTGCCACTAAATGAAAGATATAAATGCTAAAACATGATAATAACATTATTACTTGTTTTGCAAATATCAGTAGAAATGGATATTAGATTCATTCCACAGAGTGAATTAGCCAGTGTCTGCCATACAAGAGTATGATCAGAGCCTTCAGTCAACCACTTGGCTAAACACTCCATCAGGCAATTTGCAGGATCTTCCTTATTAGCTGACTCAATAGCTTTCAGTGTAGGATGAAGCAGACCAAGATTCAATCCAAATTTAAACCATCTTGCTTCAGGAAATTTGTAGTGCTTCAAGACTTGTAAGACAAAGTTTAACTTGCTAATATCTGTACACAAAATATGTACATCAGTGTATTATAAATAATCTGACTCACCTAATGGGAAATGTGATGGTTTTGAAGCCATTTGAAACTAGTTTAAGTATTGTATACAAGGTAAAAGGAGAGGTAAAAGTAAGAGGTGGAGTAAAAGCAGAGCACAGCAAATTCCAAACAACAGGGAGGGGCTGGTTTGACTACGCCCATAGCTCCACCTTAAAAGATGGAGGACAATAAAAATGCTGTGATTCACTCAAATCTTCCTCTTCTGAGAGAAGAGGTTCATCAGATCATTCTTCTCCTCCTCTTGCTGTTCTGAGGTGGACGTATCTTTGTATGGAGATAATCATATATTGTTATTATATTGTAAGTGATATTTACTGATCATGCATAAAAAGAAAATGTAAACATTATTAATTTATATTTCAATTAAATTAATGTTTACTTACTATTTGCATACTTGTACATGTGTAGGTACAGTATATTCATTGTGTATTGTATATTGTGTGTACATTATTAGATATTCATGTACATGTACATGTAGGTTGGAAGTCTCAGTTACTTGAAATGGGTTTCTTTGCAATGTTCTTATCTCCAGTTTATAGTTATAGCCAGTTTCCACGTCACACGCCCACAAGCTGGACCAATGTCTGGGGAAATCGCTGGATGATATTCCACATTATGATTGGAGCTGTAAGTGAGAGAAAGGATGGGATTGAATATTGGAACCTTCTTTAGGGTTTGATAAAGATGAGAGGTGATAGCTGTTGGAGGGACTTGACTTGTATGAACTATCATTATGAGGTTTGTACATTGTATATTGTATAGTGTATGATGCTTTAATGTGGTGGAGTTTCAGTTTGACATTTTGTGATCTGAGATTGATTTATAATCAGCACAAGTTGCCGTTTAGATGTCATTGTTAGCGCTGTATGAGAATTCATGCTTTTTTCCAAAAATTCCAATATCACCATCAATTTTTTGTTACATTTTCTGATATATAATTATTGATGTCCTTATGCTGTGTAGAAAGTTTGAAGTGATTCCAACTGAAAATTTTTAAGTTATGGAAAAATCAGTCAATTTTGAAAAATTACTCTGTACTATAGCGGCTATAGTACAGAGTAATTTTTCAAAATGGACTGATTTTTCCATAACTCAAAAATTTTCAGTCGGAATCACTTAAAAATTTTACATTTATTACTACATACAAGAAGAATATAACAAGACTGTACTAACAGTAACTACTCATAGCAAATCTTAATATTTTCATTGATAGGTTAAAGTGTCAATAAAGATGAAATGTCAAGTGGTGCGATACTAAAGAAGCAAGAAATTTTTAAAAACACAAACAATAACACTTCCTCTTATTTTACTCTTTAGACACTCATTTATTAATTTTTTGCTAATTTCAAAAAAATATTTAAATTTTGATTGAATATTGTAATAGTAAATTACATGCATAGCAGCTGTCTTATAGCTCATGCTATAATGAGCCTAAATAAGCCACCAACACATACACTTCACATTATATACAATTACTGATAAATTAATTATATACAATTACTGATAAAGAATGACATTACTATATTATATGACATTTACATGAGGCTGATGTTAACTATGCAAATCAAATTTAATATCTTTTCTAGTTATTATTGTTTGAATTGTCAAGCAGTACAATATACTGAAGTGTCAAATGAGAGGATCAATGACACACTGAAAGTTCAAATTTGTTCCTTTACCAATGCAATGGTATATTGAAAGATCAATGACATTGTACAGGATATAAAGACAAATTGAAATACTAGCACTAAATGAATACAAATACACATACTTATTATTGTGTACACTGTCTTATAGGTGATTCAAATAAAAAATTGGATTTTTAGGAATCCAAAATTTGTTTTAGATTTTAAGCTTAAAAGTATTAATTTTTTATAAACAAAAACAAGGACACCAAACCAAAAACTAACAAAAACAATGAGAGAAGACAGAAAAATAATTATATTGTTGGCTATATACATGTAAATAGAAACACAAAATATACTAAAACAATAGAAAACTAGCTAAAAGGCAGCAGGAATAATTATAGAATATCAAAATGCAAACAATTAATTAAATCTCCATCCTTTTCAATGACTCTATTACTTGAACCATAGTAGGACGAGCTCTAGGATTAGCAGTAAGTCCTCTTTGTATAAGAGACTTCATATCAGACCAGGAGACACTACCAGATTGTACTTCTCTCTCTGCTGTCGTCATTTCTGGATGAGAGTGTAAAGTCATTTCCATAAGAAGAACAAAGTAACTGTAGACATCCATTGCTGGACTGTGTTGATCAGGAATAGGAGCTTCTGGTGCAGCATATGCAGCATTGCCTGGCATAACAGTATCAGTACTAGTCCCTTGTTGCAATTTAGCTGTACCATAATCTGCTACTTTAGCTTCATAACCAGCAGGTCCAGAGCAAGGCTTTAATAATACGTTAGGACTGCTGACATCTCTGTGAATAATAGGCTGAGGCTTAAACAGGTGAAGGTAGTTGAGGCCTAAAGCTACATCTTGAGCAATACTCAGAATCTTTTGATTGGTTAATCGGTTTCTGCGAAGTTCCTGATTGAGACTAGTGCTCATCAGCTCAGTCAAGATGAGAGGACTACCCACTGTAGTTGCACCAATAAACTGGACCAGGTTAGGATGACGCACTCGTGATGCTATACTCATTTCCCTGGAGAAGAGAGCTAGATTAAAATCTGAGATGATGATGTTATGAAGTGACTTGACAGCTACTCTTAAACCTCTAAAGATACCAACTGTAACAACAGCATAAGATCCTCTTCCTAGCTCCTCCATTGTCAAAGTTACCTCATCTTTATTAATAACCCAGTGATCATCAGTAAGTGCTTGTTGCTGGTGCCTATAAACTGCCTCTTGAGACTGACGTAGCTCCCTATCCTTCTCCTGTAGCTCCCTATCCTTTTCAAATATCACAAAGTCCTTCTGCCATAATGCCTCCTGTTTTTCCCTATCCTTCTCCTGCAGTGCCACCTGATGCTCCCTATCCTTCTCTTGTAGCTGATGACGACATCTTCTTATTTCTTGATCTTTCTCTGCTTCTTCTCTTTCCTTCTGCTCCAATTGTTGACGATAAACTTGTGCTTCTCTCTCCTTCTCTTCAAGACTCTGAATAAGAGCTTGTATGGTTTGCTCAATATCGACTGTATCTCCTTTTTTTGGTTTCTGGTACTCATCCAACCATATTCTTCTTCCTGTCTGTAGTTGCTGCTGATACTTTTTTTTGTATTCTTCATTATTAATACGATTGGTATCTAATGTATCAGCTACTGTCCACTCTCCTTTACTGTTAGTAACTAAAATACAATATTAATTATTAATAATAATTTTAATTAGAGGGTGTGAATCTAATGCAACATTAAGTACATCAAAGGAAATAATTATAATTAGGTAAATAATAGTATTCATTGGAGGGTGTGGCTAATACACTGACCTGTACCTAGTTCAGTTAACATAACAATGTTAGGATTAGTGACTAATGTCCCTCTTGAATATCCTCCAGCAGTTACTATCCAGACACAACGAGGACTCATAATGAACACTGAGAGAGAATGACCATATCTTTTACTAACAGAGTGAGGTACATCTAACTGTTAATAGAAATAAATTAACAAATTTACATGAATCTCACTGTACAAATCAATTATTAATAATATCTAACATACCTTTATCCAAGAATGTAAAGTGGTGTTAAAGATCCAACAATCATCTAATGTATCTTTCTTCTTATCATACCCACCACTTATCACTAGCATAGGATCTGATCCAGTTGTAATAATTGCACCTGCATGACTAGATCTACCCACAGGCCATTGGTTTATTGCTTCAGGTTTCTTTATACATTGCCACAACTAAAAATAAAATAACCACACCCATTTATAAAGACATTGTGTGTGTGTGCATACATTCAGTGCACATACTGTATAGCAGGCTATTTTTGAGGATAACAAATTC
>NW_003546735.1:66799-70045 GCF_000090795.2 Amphimedon queenslandica
ATTATTATCATTACATGCAAGTGCATGATGTAACATAATTTCAAACAGTGATATAAAATTTTACTTGATGATAGATTATACATTGAGTGCTCATTAGTACGCCAGTTTCTATCAGGTAACTCAATATATTTATAATGAGGTAGTTGTACAGCTGGTTTAGATCCTGCTCCTCCTATCATTAGTAAACGGTGTACTCCATCATGTTCAAATGATATCATTCCACCACCACCTCTCCTCATAACTGGTCTAGTAGCATCAGTTGGTTTTAACTCTCTCCATTGAAGACTAACGGTATCCAGTTGTGTAATACTGTTGTGATGGCAGTTGCCATGGCCACATGCTCCCCCAAAATAATACAATTGATCATTTATTGCAGTACAGCAGTATTCAATCACTCCTAATGGAGGAGTACCAGTAGTACCTCTAGTGATCCATTGACCAGTTGAAGGAGTAAAGTGCTGTATATTACTAGTGATCTTTTTCTTCTCTTCATTATCATGTACTCCAGGTAAACCATCCTGTTCACCACCCCACACATACAGTGAATCACCTACTGATACAGTGTGGTGACCAGCTCTTTTATTCAGTCGATCTATCAATGACTGACAGTATAAGATACTGGAATAGTAACCTTAGCACTTACTTTTAGAACCAAACAACGAAGCCATATCGGCCGCCAGGCCGGCTCCTTTGAGTCACGTGATCTAGATTTAGATCAATAGATCTATAAAAAATCTATTGATGATTGATCTATTGATGATTGATCTATTGATGATTGATCTATTGATGATTGATCTATTGATGAGTGGGAGTTTTGTTTGCAATGGTAGGTGTGGCTGGAAGATATCTATGATAAGACTAGATAATAGAGTAAATGATATCTATGATAAGACCCATGACCTAAGACAGGTAAACTCTGCTATTCCTGTGCTTGCTATAATCATACCTATTATTAATGTATTTGCATAGACACTCATTAAATGAGCTCAATGAAGACCACAGTAGAAAGATATCATGGCAGAAATCCTTCATGATATCCATAAAAATACTTGAGCTGGTAATCCTGGTATTAATGATGAGCATTCCTTCCGATAACCTGTTGTTGTAATTGTTAGGTTCTTGCTTGTAGCTCCAGTGGATTCTGTATAGCAATACTTGTTATTGCTACTAATGTATTGAAGTCAGATGCAGCTAAAGTAAGAATTATATATGTTTTAATTATGATTGTGTTAACTAATCCTTTTCTTAATTTGATAGTTATTTGAAACCATTGGCCCAGTCAAGAAGCCATTCTACACAATAAGAAGAATGAGCAGTGATGAAGAGAGCCATATTTTACCCCCATGCAAGGAAATATTTATCGCAAAAGATAAGGAAAACTCCACAAAATACATACTAGAAGAAAAACTAAGGAAAAAGAAATGGTCGGATGCCTCTTAGAAAAACGACGGAGAAGTGCCTCTTGAGTTTCAAAAGGCTTCATACAATGAAGAAGAGAGAAACAGGGTAGGGAAAGGAGCTAATAATAATAAAGACAAGAAAAAGAATAGAAGTAATAAACAACCAGGACATCCCAATTAAACATATAATTATAATGCAACTAGAACCGTTCACCTCCTGCTGTACCTCCTCATCTCCTTATCTTAATTTCATACCCTCCTCCTATACCTCCATCTTTTCCTGTTTCATCCCTTCCACCTCCTCCTCCTCCTTTTAACTTCCCTCCTCCTTCTCTCCCTCCTTTCCCTTCCTTGTCTCTCCCTTTCCCTCTCCCTCCTCTTCCTCCTTACACTATAAGACAAGCCTTTCATGGTAATTTATTTGCATACATGTACATGTGTAGGTGCAGTATGTTCATTGTGTATTGTATAATGTGTGTACATTATTAGATATTCATGTACATGTACACATGTACATGTAGGTTGGGAGTCTCAGTTACTTGAAATGGGTTTCCTTGCAATGTTCTTATCTCCAGTTTTGAGTTTGAGTCAGTTTTCACGTCACACGCCCACAAGCTAGACCAATGTCTGGGGAAATCGCTGGATGATATTCCGCATTATGATTGGAGCTGTAAGTGAGAGAAAGGATGTGATTGAATAATGGAACCTTCTTTAGGGTTTGATAAAGATGAGAGGTGATAGCTGTTGGAGGGACTTGACTTGTATGAACTATCATTATGAGGTTTGTACATTGTATATTGTATAGTGTATGATGCTTTAATGTGGTGGAGTTTCAGTTTGACATTTTGTGATCTGAGATTGATTTATAATCAGCATAAGTTGCTGTTTAAATGTCATTGTTTGTGCTGTATGGGCATCCATGCTTTTTTTGAAAAGTGGCTCCGAAATTACTTCCAATTTTTATTACATTTACTGATGCATTTATGTCCTTAAGCTGTGTAGAAAGTTTGAAGTGATTCCGTCTAAAAATTTTTGAGTTATGGCTGTTATTAAATATCGGCCAATTTTCAAAAATTACCCTGTACTGTAGCCCATGGTTTTTTCCGAAAAATGGCTTTGAAATTACCCCAACTTTTTATTACAATTTTTGATACATATTAATGTTGTTATGCTGTGTAGAAGTTTGAAGTGATTCCGACTAAAATTTTTGAGTTATGGCGGTTATTAAATATCGGCCAATTTTCGAAAATTACCCTGTACTATAGCCCATGGTTTTTTCTGAAAAATGGTTCTGAAATCACCCCAAATTTTTATTATACTTTTTTGATACATATTGATGTCCTTATATTGTATAGAAAGTTTGAGGTGATTCCAACTTAAATTTTTTGAGTTATGGCCATTTTCTTAAGTTAGCCAATTTTCAAAAATTACCCTGTACTACATGTATATAGCCCATGGTTTTTTTCTAAAAAAATTAATGGCTCCAAAATCACCGCAAATTTTTGCTACATTTTTTGATGCATATTGATGTCCTTATGCAATGTAAAAAGTTTGAGCTGATTCTTGCTAAGTTTTTTCAGTTACATGTACAATGTACATGCTTGATTGTTGAAAAGTAAAACTAAATGTACCTACCACTGAGGAAAGAGGCAACCTCAATTCCAACTATATTGTTTTAATGTATGTACATGTATGTATACAGTACTTTACATTAATTAGTAATGGTCATTTGTGTCCTGGATTGAGTTTAAAGTTTATATAGTTATAGCATTTCCATTTTTGTATGTGGATATTTACAGTAGATTTTAATTGCTACATTTTATACATACACATGTACATGTACAAA
>NW_003546736.1:0-2801 GCF_000090795.2 Amphimedon queenslandica
AAATGGGCGTGTTCTCACAATATGGGCGTGTTCTCGCAATATGGAGTTTCATTTACTCTAATATCTATGGTTCTCGTAACTGCTTCACACTCAGACTCAGATGAGGACTCAGGCAAGACTCAAGGTAGCAGCACAATCAACAAAATCATCATTCACAAGATCATCATCTTCAATCTCCTCATGCTCATCTTCAGTACAAATAGTCTATATGGCTGGGGTTGACTACTAATATATTCAACTAAAATTTGCATAAAAATTCACAAAGCTTTTGTTTCTTTGCAGCTGACATTGTGATGGCTTCACTTAAAGTTAACTTTTTATAATTTTATTAAGCTAGCTAATTAATTAAGTTAATTATGTAAAGACTCCACCTTAATAAATTATAATAATTGTGCTAAAATGGCTGTTTTTCTTTTCTTTCTCCTGTCTCTGTTTGCCTGTGTCAAAAGTGACTGAGTGAGTAACTGCCAGTTGAGACAGCTACCCTAAACTTCTATAATCTTTGGTCATAAGTGACTTAAGGCAGAAACTCAATATAGGTAAACTACTAAACTTCAATTCTGACTTCTGAACTTCAGGGTAGGCTATAGCCTACCCTAGCCTTATGCTAGCTACGCCCTTGCTTCCATCACTGTATATTTCTAAATCTGTAGCAATTCTGACAAGACTCGAGATTGCCCACGTGGAAGTCATTTTGCACTATGCCACACCCCTTTATTATTTTATAATCTGGGCCCACCCCTTTGCATATATAATGAGGGCCGGTGTAGTAAAGGTGTATGCTCCAACAATAGAGGTGTATGCTCCAATAGTAAAAAGGTGTACCCTCGAGGTGAAAGGTGTGTGCTCCACTTGACGTGTATATTACACTTGCTACCAAGTTATTTTTGGCAGCAATCACCTCCCATACGCCTGCACCTTTGAGCCACACCTTGAAGGCAAGAAGGAGGATATCTGTGCTGGTACTGCTGGATCTCCTGGGTCTATAGGTCTATACTGATTAGTCTACTACAGTAGCGTCAACACACAGGCACTATTTTTAATTAAGTTAAGGTTCTAAAGCAGTTTGAGTGTTGCAAAACAACTATTGCATGTATTATTGTTGCATGAACTTGGGTAGAACTGCTTGTCAACACATTATTATGTATACAAAACTATACATAGCTACAGTAATAGATTTACATAATACTGGTGTTTGCAACTTTCATTTAGCTGTTTCATTAATTATACTACTAACCATGTAGTCTTGCCCCATCCACGCCAAATTATGAAATATTAATTATAAGTAATAATGAACAGATTTATAGTATCTTAATAGTATCTGTTGTAGTATCTTAATAGACAACAGATTTCAGTTTGTTTACTGTAGTGTAGATTAAGATTTGCACTTGCATGCTGAGAAATGAAGTATTATATAGCTACATGTATGTGTGGGTGTCTTGTTGTGGGGGAATATTAGCTCTTCTGCTTCTTGTAGGGGCTGTTGATGGCTGCTATCGCTCGCTGGACGCTTTCTCTCTTCTCTGAGTACAACAACAATGGTTCTCTTCTTTAACAACAACTTCACGCATGCGTAGTACACAAATTAAAGTTAATTAAGTGACATGAATAATAATCAGGTAATAATCTTTCCCAACACACTCCACCACGTTGACTGCAGTGGTCAGTCAAAATAACACTAAACACACATTAATGATAATAATACATGTACAATAGTTATAGTAATGGTTAGTTAGTTCTCACACAATCTTGCCAATATCTTGTCTCGAGCTTCCACAGCGGCAATTCTTCTCGGTCGAGTACTCTTGCGATTACCGTCTTCAATCACAGTTCCTTCACGATCATCTTCCTTTTTCTTTTCTGACGCATCTACAGTGGGATCAGTACGCTCTATATCAGGGGATTCTTCCATCTCAGGAGATTCCTCTACTTCTAGGGGAATTAATTTCTGTACAGGACGCTTCAATAGAGTAGTTCGCTTTCCTTTTGATAACAATCTAACTACACCGCCTCTAGCATTCCCATCAGCTCCCATAATTATCTCTTCCACTCTTCCAAGCTTCCAGAAACTCCTTGCTTTTTCATCACTATGCACAATCACGACATCACCAACTTTGATCTTTCTTGGACTACAACTCTTCTGTTCTCTAGTATACCTTTCTCTCAAACTAAGTAAGTATTCGTCTCTCCATCTTACCCAGAACTTGTCAAGTACTGCGTGGAGATATCTTAAACGACGGTTCAAAAGAGTGGGCGAAACCTCATCATTAAATTCCTCATTAATTCTGCGATAACACAACTCATCTGGTATGTTTGTTAGACGTCTTCCAGTTATTAGATGGGAGGGAGTGAGTGGTTCTTCGAGATCATCAGAGGCTATAAAACATAAAGGACGAGAGTTTAGTATAGATTCCACCTCAATGATTGCGGTCAATAGTTCGTCATAAGTTAACCCTGATCTTCCAATGATCTTGCGGAGACATCTCTTCATTAAACCGATCATTCTCTCAAACAGACCTCCCCACCAGGGGGCCTTCTCTAGATTGAATCTCCAGTCTACGCGTAAGCCACTCATGTATTCAGATACTGCTCTGTCAGTCACGATGCTATTGATGACCTTTGCTGCTGAGGTGAACGTTGTACCATTATCCGATATCACTTTAAGCGGAGTCCCTCTACGAGAAGTGAAACGTCTGAAGGACCTAAGAAAAGAAGAACATGACAAATTAGGCACAATATCTAGGTGTACAGCCCTGGTTATACAGCAGGTGTACAAACATATCCAGATCTTCTGATCACAC
>NW_003546736.1:4316-6224 GCF_000090795.2 Amphimedon queenslandica
CTTGAATAAGGACCTTAAATGTGATGACAACAGGTGCAAGGACCCCTATGGGATCAAAGAACCTGCCAGTCAAACTGACAATTTGTCTCTTTGTTGGTCCTACTTCAGTAACTGTATCTACCACATTCCTTAAGTCATATACCATCTCATCATCATCAACATTCCAAATCAATCCCAATACTTTCCTTTCACCTCTAAGCTTAGTTTGAACCTTGTTAAGAGCCATCTGTGTGTATGTCTCATCTGCCTCTGGTGCAGTACACGTTCCTTCATTGAGTGAGATTCTCTCTTGGAGGGCAGGATCATTAGTGTTAAACTTACACAAATTGAATCCTCCTTTTCTCATCAACTCCTTAGACTCAGTATACAATGAGAAGGCTTCTTTCACAGTGTTAGCTCCGGTAATGACATCATCTACGTAAAATGACCTTAAGAGCTTGCTAACTAATGCCTTCTGTAATTCAAGATTAAGAGTTAGATGGTAATGGACTGTAGCATTTAAGAGAAATGGGCTGGAGGACACCCCAAACACTACCCTAGTAAATCTTAATACTGTGTAATCAGATGATTCTTCAAGTGGATTCTTTACCCATAGGAAACGCAGTGCATTACGATCCTTCTCTGCAATAGATATCATTAAGAAGGCTTTCTCAATGTCAGAGGTGAGAGCTATCTGATGACACCGAAAGCGCAACAATATATCGAATATCTTCTGGTTAAACTTCGGGCCAGTGTATAGAATATCGTTTAAGGATGGTCCAGAATCTCGAGCTGAAGCATCATACACTATCCGTACCTTAGTGGTTTCTTTGTCTCTTCTAATTACTGCGTGGTGAGGTAAATAATGTACTCTACCATCTGTTACTTCATGTGGTTTCTCCACAACTTCCACTATACCATTCTCTAACTGCTGCTGTATGATTCTGTGGTACTCCTTAAGTATCTCAGGAGTTCATCTCAGTCTCCGTAAGAGGCTGTTTAGTCTTCTGGAACAGAGCTCAAAATGATCAGGAATGGTAGAGAATGAATCTTTCCATGGTAGTGACACCTCATAGCGGCCTTCTCGTAGTGTGACAATGGAACAAAACTGCTCATGAACTATGTCTTCCGAATCTCTAATGCCTAAAGACTCAAGCTCCCAAAAGGCCTTAAGATGTTTATCAAGTTCCCTGAAAGTGGGACCAGAATCTACCCTTAATACATGAGTAATAAGGTTAGTGGAATATGAACCGTCAAAGTGAGGAACAGACCCTGAAAGAACCCATCCTAATCTAGTGTATATAGCTACAGGACCATGACTACCTTGAATCCTTTCACCAGTGACTACCTTCCAGTAATAATCAGAACCAATTAATATCTCAAGCTCACCATCAGGTAGTGTATCAGCAAGATCTAACTCTCTAAGATAACTATACTTGCTACGACATGTCTCAACAGGCATGCTAGCTATTGGACTACAGATATGAGGAACAGACAATAACCTAAGCTCAAAATCAGACTCCTTTGCTCGAACCCCAACTCTTACAAGATCACAAGTTTCATTTCTAACCTTAGTAGAGCCAAACGTCATGATAGACATGGCTTTCTTACCCTCTGAAACAAGCTGCAGTCTTTTCTTTAGACTGTTAGTGATATAAGACCTTTGACTTCCACAGTCCAGTATCACTCTGACTTCCTCATGAAAGTCGTGATTAGTAGGATTGAAAACCACTGCACAAGCAGTTTGTAAAAGTACTGCATTCTCATTCTCAACATGCAGTGTAGAAGTAGGATTAGACCTTACAGCTTGAGAAGACTCTAAACTAATACCAGGAGAAAAGGGAAGTGCAGTTGGGTTAAGCTCAAAAGTGCTAATCTGTAAATTAGTAGAACCACTCTGTCCAGAATTACTCCGTCCAGTTGGTTTCT
>NW_003546736.1:6585-10947 GCF_000090795.2 Amphimedon queenslandica
CGCACTGGGAGGGATTATGATCTCCATTACAATAACAGCAGGATGACTTACTAGAGAAGGTACCTGTGTATAGGTTAACTCCCGTAGGTCTCTCTCGATCTCTTCTGGGTTTACTGTTGTTAGATATCCCAGCTCGTTCTCTGGCCTCGATCTCTGATAAAAGTATCCTTAAGATAGAATCGAGATTCCATTCATCATCGGCTACTTGACGACTGATAATTAGCCTCAAGTCTTGAGGAAGCTTCTTTAGAATGACTGGTGATAAGAGCGTCCCATAAGACTCTCTATCAACTCCAAGTGATTTTAATCCTCTTATATTAGTCTCGACAGTGTCATAAAGCCGTCTCAATCCAGACAAGTTTTGACTGCTCATTACTGGCTCTAGGCTCATGAGTACCTCCATATGATTCGCTCGTATCTGCGTTCGATCACCGAACCTCTTACACAAGATCTCAATAGCTTCTCGATAATTTGCAGCTGTCAGGGATAATCCAGCAATTGCTTCTTTGGCTGAATGTCTCAAAAGAGAGATGAGGTATGTGAACTTTCCGATATCTGATAGTTCAGCATTATCGTGGATGGCAGCCTTATAAGTGTCCCAAAATGTAAACCAATTAGCAAAATTGCCATCAAAGGGATGTAAAGACAGTTCTGGTAATTTCACCCTCAGAGTGCTTGTAGGAGCCGTCACAGGAGGGGAAGAAGCAAGAGGATCTACTGGAGGAGGAGAGGGAGATGCTGCATGGCTAGTAAGAGGAACAGGAGAAGTGGGATGACTAGGAGGAGGGATTATTGGAGGCGGAGGGGTGGATCTGGGAGGATCAAGAGCACGCTTAATCTTTGAGAGAGCTTCTTCAATGTCATCACTGACAAGTTCTGCGGTCTCAATCTCTGCTATAATCTCACCCTCGTCTGTGAGTGCAGCTACTATGTCTTCACTCAGCTTATTAAGCAAATCAAGCTTTCTTTCTAAGGCTAATTTAATTCGTTCCAAGGAATCCCTATCAACAGGAGTACTTACTAACAAAGCATTAAGATCTGTCATCTTTCTGGACACTGCTCCCTTGTGGCCAGCTCTTACACTCTTCAAGTGTCCCAAGTCTGTGGCCATATTTAATTAAAGGCGCGGTCACGTGTAATTATTATTATTCAGAAAAAAATGAAAAAAGGAGAAAAATGTATATCAAAGAATTAGAGGATAGGCACTCTATCAAAATGACACTACTACGTGTAGCACTCACGACCAGCTCTTGTGTGTTGCCCTGAACCTCGGACATCTAATGTAGCAACCGTCACACGTCAATGTAGCCCCGTCTATGACTGTATCCTTCCCAATCGTCGCCGATCTAGACTCTCTCGGTCCAATCCGGCTCTTATGGACCAAATGTGGGGGAATATTAGCTCTTCTGCTTCTTGTAGGGGCTGTTGATGGCTGCTATCGCTCGCTGGACGCTTTCTCTCTTCTCTGAGTACAACAACAATGGTTCTCTTCTTTAACAACAACTTCACGCATGCGTAGTACACAAATTAAAGTTAATTAAGTGACATGAATAATAATCAGGTAATAATCTTTCCCAACACTTGTATTTGTGTTGTGGACAGGGGCGGATCTAGGATTTAATTTTTGGGTGGGCACTGATGATGTAGGTGGGGTAATTAGTGGGTGTGGCCAACAAATCCTGCATAGAAAGTCAAAATTTTGAAGATTTAGCCAGTTAAAATGAGCACCTTTGTGGTTTACAAATTGTTTTTATAGTCATGCTTCACAGTAGTTTACATTAAAAAGTTAATTTTAAATTACTGCACAAAATTTTTGGGTGGGCACAGCAAGGCCCACCCTTAGATCCGCCACTGGTTGTGGACAGACATGAGAATGCATTACAACGTACATCACTATGTGGAAATGTATAGTTAGGTAAATCTATTGATACTATTACTATTACTGTGTAGCCTTTAAAGCAATATGTAATTATTCACAAACCTTTAGTATTATGGATCACTGTAAGTGCTTGTAACATTTGTGTATTACTGTTGCTGTTATTATGCCTTATTACTATTACTTCGTCTAGTATCCAATGCCCTTTGTAGCATTTATCTCTCATTAAAATTTTAACATTGAGCTCTTTCTCTATGTCTCTAACCCTACATACCCATTGTTTCCTACAAAGCATGCTAAGTGAGCTAAACAACATTCTTCATGAGTTGACAAACACATGTATGTACTGTACACATTTTGTACATGTATATGGCATTTGGAGCAAGTTTAAAAATATTATTTGTAAAAAATCAAATTTTGATCAGAATCAGCTTAAACTTGCTGTGCCAACTTGTAACATGTATGTGCATTAGAAAAACTTGTAAAAGTGGGGATCTCTTTTTTAGCTATTTTTGATGAAATTGACACACCATAAGAGCATGTATATGTATCAGAAAATAATAGAAAAAAAGGAAATTCACTTTCAGCAATTTTTGACATACATGTAATACACATTATACTATAGCACAGGATATTTTGTCCAGCTTTGGATCAGTTTAAAAAACCCACCATCAAAATGCTGGGCACTATGCCAAAAACCTGTGGAAAACCTACTTGGCAACATTTCATTTCTTTCCTTTGGTGCACAATGTCTGTCTACATGTATGGTCTTATTTGATCTCCCATTGCCTCTCTCTTTCCCCCTCTTAAATGCACTACATACAATCTTCAGCAATCTCCCTGAATATAATAGTCTATTCTCATACACTCCCTTTGCTCTCTTTATGGCTTTACTATTCTACATGTCTCTTTCTCTACATCTTTCTCATCTTTGCTCCTGTATGACTCTATCCTACATTCCTTCCTCTCTGCCTTCCTTTCTACATCTACATGGGTAATATGTTTACATTTAGCACATGATCAAGAATGTATGCCTCACACAGGCCTACAGGTATGTTGCTGATTCATTAAAGTATACACATAACTTATGAAATAAAGTAATTGCCAATACTCTTATGCGCACTGAATAGCATTACAACTTCCCCATTATATAATCTTGATTAGAGTCATCATTGCTCTTTAATCTGATTAACCATTACAATTCACTACCTCTCTCTCTTTGCCATTTTTCTTTCTCTATCTCTGTAGTGTCTTTGTCTCTCTCGAGCTTAGGATTTATGCTTACTAAAAGTATCAATTGTATTTCATTCAAGTAGGGTCAATTATATATCTTCCCATTTTATGCTTCTCTGTATGATTATAGTCTAATTCAAGTTACAAGCTATGTAGCATCAAGAATACAGGACTATTATACATGCATGACCAAACATTGTTGTATTGTTGTATGTTATTTTTTTGACTTTTAATTTCCATAAAATATTTTTAAATATGACTATTTGCTACTACTATGCAGCGAAGGCATGCAATATGAAGCAGTTCATGAGGCGAGGTCCTTTCACTTGATCCAGAGATGAGAGATTTAGCCATACAGAAGATGCATAATGATAAAAAAATTTTTCAAGTATGTTAACAGTGTAATTCTGATTGTTGTCCAGTATCAGCAGATAGGTATGCACAATTGCTTGTTATGAAAAATATAAGTGCTAAATTTGAATCATCAACTACAGAGATAATCAGCTAAACGTACTTTCTACAACAGCCACGCCTATTAATTAATGCCCACTACAACAACCACACCTACTAGAAAGAATGTAAAACCATAGATATTATAGACTACGTAACCGGGATAGGAAACAAGCTCACGTGATCCATTCAAACCAGTATCAACCGCCCGGCCTACGACCGTCATTGGATTTTGGTGGGTGTGGTCAAAAAATGGCTACTCATCGACGACATTCAAAGGAAGATTGTATTCAAGCCAATGTTGATTTCTTGTTATTTTAATGATATTTCAATACTTCAATGTTTGTGTGACATGACTGTAATGAAAAAAAATACTGATACCATTGTTATCTTGCAAATATACAGTGATTTTGTTCAAATTTGTGTTAGTTGCAAATTTGAAAAACTTTATGTACCTGTTGCACTATCACACGGGCAAAAATAGACTAACAAGATCATTGAAGATGTTGCCACAATCATTGTGCATGGAACTGTCATAGTTTCATTTACTGATTCGCTATGTTAGAGGAGTAATAACTAAAATACTGTTTTTGCGAACAGTCCACTGTTGTACCTGTTACAGCTTTTACACAGCAAGTAAAGGATTTTGCTTTTGGATGAGGATAGTTTAATGTTGTGTGCATGGAATTGGGGGGTTAGCATTTAAATTCATGCAAAGCATTTGACTATAACACTGCTTAAAAACCAAAAATTCATTAATTCCGCATGAAAAGCAAGCAACATGGTCAAATTTGAAGAGGATA
>NW_003546736.1:35799-38161 GCF_000090795.2 Amphimedon queenslandica
TGTAAAGTTCAATAATAATAATAATAATAATAATAATAATATTACATGAAAGGACTTGTAATCAGTACAAATTTCCACTTGATTAGTTTCATTCCTTATTAGTCTCACATAGCCAGTCCCTTCCTCTACAAAGCAAGGGTCTGGTCTATTACCATACATTACCTCATTCATCTTTTAACCTTACTTCTGGTGGAACTAAGGACACTAAACATTGAATAACCTCATGTGTATATTATGAAGATTGAAACCTCCTTTTTGGGCCAGGTTTAATTACATGTATACTAAGCATAATTGAATTTCCTGGAATTTACAAATTGTGCTAGATGATGCATGAAATCCACTAAATTAGGAATACCAGTAAACATTAGTCCAGTGTATTGTAGATAGTATAATGTGTTATCATAACAATGTCAGTAATGGGACCCTCATCTAGTAGTGTAGTAGTTTGCATCTCTTCCACTGGGTATTTAGGCAACATTGTCACTAGGTGTTCCTCCTCCTACTACCCTAGTCCTAGTCCTACTTATGTGTCCAGTTATAGATACTCAATGATTCAATGTATACTAATACACCAGACACAGTCTTTGTAGAGGGAGGGACACTCTCTTTCCTTATAAGGATATACATGTACATGTACTGTATTGCAGGATTTATTGGTGAGAGATTAAATTTGTCAAGACATTAAATTACAACTGAGAATACTCCAAATTGAAACTGACAAATTATTGTCAATTATTAGTTGCCACGTGTTAGGAGTTAATGAAGTTACCAAAATTTAATTGGCCAACTTATCAAATTAGACAATTTCTCACCGTCAATAAATACTCTCATATGTTATACAAGTACATGTAAATGAATGGCTCAGTTGTTTGTGTATTTTTCCATTAAAAGTTGTTTTATATATACATGTATTGTTTGTGTTGTTTATGGTCGGTTATTGTCACTGGTTACATATTCTGTGAATTTTGTGTTTGAATGAGATTATGTGATATTGAGACATAGGAGTGATTATTATTACTATTATAATAGCTATTAATAGTATACTCATTACCCGAGCCACGCATAGGCGTGATGCGAGGGTAAAGCAGTCATTTTGTCTGTGTGTGTGTTCGCTTGATCTCCACTTTTGAGCTGATACTGCTTTCTTGTGAAATCCTGGATAATCTTATAATCAAAACTGGCAATAAAAAAATTATTCTTTGTCTGGAAAATGGCTTGACTCGTCTTCCCAAGGCAAAGAAAGCTCACAATATCGCCAATTGTAGTCAGTACAAATATATCTCTTTCATGGTGAAAGCTAAAAAGCAGCATGACAAATGAAGCGATAGAACAAAGCCTCATCTTTAAATAATATGTAAAACTAAAGCTTTCTTCACCACTTATGGCCATGTGCCACCATTACTGTGTGTGGGTGGAGCATGGCTTAATTAAACCACACCTTCATTGCAGCAGGGATATAATAGACTATACGTAGTCTATTATTACGGTTATGTAGTCTATTATATCCCTGATTGCAGCCACACCTTTACATTGCTGCAGCTAGCTAGCATGCAGCAGTGCAGCAAACATGCTGGAGCTTCTTCTGTGTCTAATAATACAAATCAATCTCTGTCTCAAAACATTCACTAAGTTTCACTAAATCTTGTACATGCTGTAGCTTATTCTCAGTCTCAAAACTTTCATTATTTTCTCTTAATTTGTTAAAACTGTTACATACATATTGTGGCGAGGGTACGCACTTTATTGCTCTTGTTCACTTGTTAATACTGTAGGACCAACAGTTGTATGATGCTGCTCGAGATGGAAATATTGAAGGAATGAAATCTGCCCTCTCTAAAGGGGCAGATATCAGCTGGAGGAATCCTTATATTGTAAGTGTATGATGTAGTGACTAGTGTATTAGTATGACTTGTATAATGTAAAAGTACCTGCAGTTTATTTATAAATCAGTTTATTATATTAATAGTGTGTAATTACCATATTTCCTCATGGAAGCACCTAGGCATTTATTCTTATAGAGACCCTTTTGCTGGGTGTTTAAATGAAGTAGGTGTTTATATGAGGATAGACATTTAAATTCATTGCCAAGGAGTCTTCTTCTATGAGCTTCCTTCTCAGCTACAACTGCTATGTTGCCTGTAGTGTGTGCCAGTAACCACGTGGGCAAAGTGGGTGTGGCATAGGCATCTAATTAAGCATGGGCATTTTTGGTCAATGTTTTATGCTGTCTCTAGGCATTAATACAGGTACGGACATTTATTGGGAGTACTAGGTGTTTCCATGAGGAAATACGGTCAGGGGTGGATCTAGGATTGAATTTTTGGGGGGCTATAATGATATAGGTGGGGTATTAGTGGGTGTG
>NW_003546736.1:38171-41005 GCF_000090795.2 Amphimedon queenslandica
AGACTGTTTACACAGTCAAGTACTGCAGCTGTTTAACAATTTACATTGATAAAACTAATTTTATACTTGACCAGAAAAATTTTTGGGGGGGGGCCTGGCCCACCCCTTAGATCTGCCCCTGAATGCGGTATCATCGGTATGTTCCTCAAACACAGTATCCTATTGATGACACTCACACTCATAGTCCCTTCTTTCTGGTGGTGTGTGTTTATTGAAGGATCAGTCCTTATTATCTTTATTGCATTTTATGAGGAAACAATGTATTTTATAGACCTCTTTGGGTGAGAGTGAATTACGTCAAAGAATGATATATGGCAAGGGGCGTGACTGAGCCTGTCTGACTCTGAAATAATTTCCGTGGACTGCAACTTTCTATGGAGTATGAATGGGCAAATGCAGAAAGCAAGCTGTAATAAAGAATATGCTTCATATTGCACCAAATCCCTTTTAGGAGATGCTTAGCAGCGACCATTCTTTCCTCCAGCCAGCTTTTGTAGCTGAAAAAGCTCCATGCCAACAAAAAAAAATTAGTTTTGATTTTCTTCATTCATCCTCCATTGAATCTTGCCGTCCAAAATGGCAGCCAATCATCCCCGTAGGTGGATACCATAATAAACAGTAATGATATTCATAGGCCACCGTCAATCTCACCTGAGGAGGTCTATAGACCACCCGCGCGTTAGGTAACACTTCTTTGAAGTCAGCAAAACATTTGGGTACACGTGGCCAGGCACACCCACTGGTTGGCAAAAAGCAAAATGGTAGTGAGCTGTGATGCTGCTGGGTGTCAAAACAGGCATGGAGAAAACAAGGAAATTGGCTTCTATAGAGCCCTAGTTTTTCCAAATAGAAGATAAAAGTTTTGGATAAACACTATGAAGAGAAAAAACTGGAAACTAACCAAGTATACAAGACTATGTGGAGATCATCTTGTCCTAGTCTAATTTTTGGAAGGCTGGTTGATAACCCTGCTGATAGAGATCATCTCTGCTGTTTTTGCCTATTTAAAGCAAAGAATAATAAGATACGAGCAGTGTCAGCCAAAAAAGAACAAGCTGCCTAAAAGCAAGTTTGGCCCGGTGTAAGGGCCTATGATAGCATGCTTAAGAAGCTTACACAAAACTTTCTTCCGCCTCTTCCAAAAGACAAAAATTGTCCTAACATGTCAAATTTTTTAGTAGTTTTAGGCTTCTAGTTGTTTCCAACACATGAGCTGCTCTTGTGTGAATAGCCCAGGCCTGCTAACAAAGTAGTGTCAAATTCGAGATTTGGCCAGTTCTCAGTTCATCTCTGATGTGGATGGAGGCTTTTTTTCAAGTAAATAGGGGTCATCATTGACCATCTAACCAACAGATTCCAGCTTTGCAACGTAGCTGCTTTCTGGCATCCTCAAACAAGGACATGAAATGCTCACTCCTCATGCAGTCATTTTGCTTTTGCCAACCAGTGGGTGTGTCTGGCCACGTGTACTCCAATGTTTTGCCGACTACAAAGAAGTGTTACCTAACGCGTGGGTGGTCTATACATTTCTATTGTGAAGGATAGCACACAACATAACAATGTTGGTATAAAATACATTGTAGTTATATACCATAGATTATAACTAATTACCGTATAGCTAGAAATTTCTGTGGCACAACTGAAATTTCTGCGAATTGCCAAAAAATGGCTTTTCAGTGCGGATTTTATTTTTGCGAATTCACTTGACCACATTACTGATCAATGGCTGCTCTTCACTACTTACCAGAACTATAGCTGATGTTGACACAAAGCTCTATCAGGATTACTTTTTGACTCTGCTTAAAATTGTACTTGACTGGATTAGTGCCATGTATATCACTATAATTACACTGAGAAAAGGCGTGGCGAGCCACACCTTTTAATTTATCTATTTTTGAGGATTTAATTTTTGCGATTTTGTTCAAATTCGCAAAATTCGCAAAAAATTTTGGGCCAAAGAAATTTCTAGCTATACGGTATTCAGTCATTAAATTATTATGCTTGCATTATTAGTTACTGGTTGAAAGTACTGTGATTTTATATGAACTGTAGAATAATGGTGTAATAAAATTGATTTTATTTATCAGTTTGT
The DNA here is from genome assembly GCF_000090795.2 of Amphimedon queenslandica. NCBI lineage: Eukaryota > Metazoa > Porifera > Demospongiae > Haplosclerida > Niphatidae > Amphimedon > Amphimedon queenslandica. Next base: position 40,264 of record NW_003546736.1, read on the forward strand.
ATGTACTTTATTTGTTGTGTTTGTTCTTTATAGAGTAACAGGACTCCATTACATATAGCTGCTGAATGTAACAAGGTTGATGCTGTCCAGTGGTTACTTAGTAAAGGTGCTGACCTTGAATCCAGAACTGATGTGAGTTGTATATTGAATGATACACATTATTACAAAATGATGTAATGTAGTACATGCTAGTTGATAATAAACCAGTTCCAATACATTTATATAATTTATTCGTGTGATATTCCAATATTGTTTATGTATTAGTTTACCTTGCACGTTGTAATTTTTAATGTGATAATATTTTGTTGTACGTATTTTTGTGAGGAGTATACTGTGCCATCATGAATTACATGTATAGTTAGAGCTGAGCGGTATACTGGTAATTAGTTAAACTGCGGTTTAATTGCAAAAATACCGTATTGTTCCTAATTATTCTATATACCGTTTCAATTTTACAATCCCATGTGGCATCCTGCTTAGCCATGGAAGCTGATCTTGAAGCAAGTGTGGATTGTGATGTTCTGAGCGATGAAACAGATTCATCTATGAGCTTAATAACTGAAGCTTCATCTGATTCATCGTCTCAACAACTTGTTCAGAAAAAGAACACTACCTCACAAGTGTGGCGCTACTTCGGCTTTGAACCTGACTCTAAATAGAGCTGTTGCACGGATGTAATCAACGGGGTAGGCAGAGCTTCCTGTCGGCCATCTTGAGTGGCAAGAATGTACACACAACGAAT
>NW_003546736.1:43596-46040 GCF_000090795.2 Amphimedon queenslandica
CCCTCCCAGTCCCTCCTTCTATCTCTCCCTCCCTCCCTCTCTCCCTCCCTCCCTCCCTCTCTCCCTTCCTCTCTCCTTCCCTTCGTCCTTCCCTCTCTTCCTCCCTCTTTCCCTCCGTTTCTCCCTCCCTCTCTCCCTCCCTTCCTCCCTCCCTCCATCTGTCCATCTGTCCCTCTCTCCATCCCTCCCTCCCTTCCTCCGACCCTCCCTCCCTCCGTCCCTACATCCCTCCCTCTCTTCTTCCTCTCCTTCCCTCCGTCCCTTTTTCCTCCATTCCTCCCTCTCTTCCTCCCTCCCTCCGTTCCTCCTTCTCTCCCTCCCCCTCTCCCTTCCTCTCCTTCCCTCTGTCCCTTTTTTCCTCCGTTCCTCCCTCTCTTCCTCCCTCCCTCCCTCCGTTCCTCCTTCTCTCCCTCTCTCTCTCCCTCCCTTCCTCCATCTGTCCCTCTCTCTGTCCCTCCTTCCCTCCCTCCTCCTTCCCTCCCTCCTCCTCCCTTCCTCTCTCCCTCCCCTCCTCCCTTCCTCCCTCCCTCTCTCTCTCTCCCTCTCTTTCTGTCTCTGTCTTTTCCTTTCTCTCTTTCTCTCTCTCTCTCCATTTGTCTGTCTGTCAATCTGTTGTATTGAAATGAATTGCCTTAGTTTTTATTAATGATTAAGGCCATGAGAAGCAGTCATATAAAAAATGTCACTGCTAGGATTTTTTTATGAATTAATGCTGCCTGCGAAAATAGTGAAAATCAATTTCCCTCAAAATGTTGTTCCCATACACTATACTAATTTATCATTTTTGATTTCAGTGGTTGGTCTAGGATTAAAATATGGTGTGAGTACTGTATAGCTAAAAACTAAAAACTTCCTCAAATGAGAGAGAAGACAGAATTTCGTGAATATAAGCCTTTTGTGAGTAGCCCATATGTTAAGATTTAATTAATCGATCTTGATAACTAAGCAACACTTAACCAACAATAATGATGAGAAGAATAATAATAATAAGGGAAGAATAGAAGGTGATGAGAGACATGTGTGTGCTTATATATACTAACAAAAAATGTCCAGAATGTTCTAGAAAAAGAATACAGACACAAACAATGAATACACAATAAATAATACGCATGTACATACAGTAATAACATGTAGATCTAATCTGTCAAAAGTGGTTAGATAATATCCTCATCACAATACTTCTCTACATGCATGCTTTGATGACCTGACCTCTAGTGTGACTGAAACTATTGTGTTTCTGTGTAAAAATTAATAAATGTTCATTTTGTGTATAACACTTTATAATGAGTATTAACATTATTATATAGACTACTACAGTACAACATGATATGACACTTGACTGTGTAGTGTTTGTGTCTTTATTATTCTGTTATTCTGTCTTCTTTTTATAGTATGGATATACTTCTCTCATTGATGCAGCTTATCATAGACGCACACAGGTAGTGACAATGCTCCTTGAAAAAGGAGCAGATGTGACTGCCTCTAATACTGTAAGTATAATCATTAATTATACTCCAATAGTGATTGTACATGTATATCCTTTTGAGTGGGTGGATCAAAGTAACTGGAGGTGGTGTATATCTCATACAGTGTGTGTACATGTACATGTGTAGCTTAATGTACTCTACTGTATCACTTTATGGAAAAAAATTTTTATTATTAATTATTTTAAGTCGCAAATTTTTGATTACAGTATAGTAAAAACTAAAAAAATTAAAAATTTTCAATAATTTTGAATAAAGTATTGAAAGAAATTTTTGTAAATTGTTAAATATTTTAAATGAAACATTTGCTTTGTGTAGCATTTCAAAACTTAACGTTTCAGAACAATTACATTTCTACATTGCAATACTTTATAATGTTACATGTATAATAGTATAATAATATCAGATAGACTTATAAGAGGCCAGTGGGTATTGACATTTTCTTTGGTATGGAGGACATACTTACATGTAGAATGTAGTTATACTCTGCATGAATATTGTAGTATCTTTATCAGAAAGCTCCGGAACCCAACACTCATCTATCTGGAACATTCTAGTTACATGTACTCTGTATGTTACTGTTAGTACTTTTCATTTTCTGTCTGTAGGTATCTAAACTATTCTAGAACTTTCTTGGTGTATTTTTGTTGTGTATATAAGTGCTTGTGATTTAGTTACTGAGTCAGTTATTATTTAGTTATCATTTATCATTGTTATTCGATTATCAAAAAGAAGTACAAATACAACAGTTGGCGACGAGGGTAAAAGACAATGGCTACTCATGGATCAATTGGAGAGTTTAACCCAGATAAAGAGACTTGGACTGCCTACACCAGAAAGGTTGGAGGAATATTTCCTAGCCAATGATGTTCAGAGTGCGGAGAAGCAGAGAGCAATACTCCTAAGTGTTTGTGGTGCATCCACATACCAATTAATCAGAGACTTAGTTGCTCCAAGAAG
>NW_003546736.1:49145-53698 GCF_000090795.2 Amphimedon queenslandica
TCTTTGAGACACACCTGGATATGATGAGACCTAATATCACGTCTAGAGTTGAAAACAAACAACTTTCTCAGAAAAAGCATTACGACTCACGAGCAAAGGAAAGATCTTTTATGCCCCAAGATGGTGTCTATGTGCGTTCCTCTGGTCCTAGTTCTTTATGGATAGCTGGGAAGATTGAAGCAAAATTGGGTAATGTACATTATGATGTAAGGTTAGATGATAAACGATTGGTTAGGAGGCATGTTGACGACATACAAGCTCAGGTTACTGAGTCATCTACTCCCACACAACCAGAGCCAGAGCCACTAGATATACCCTATCAACCTCCTCCAGACACAGGTTCCACATCCCATTTAGAGGAGGCACCACCACTTCCTGAACCACAAGGAACTGATCCACTAGGATTCGCTGCCCGCCAGAACGGTATGGACAACCGCTTCCAATCTAACGGTGGAGGAATGTAGTATCTTTATCAGAAAGCTCTGGAACCCAACACTCATCAATCTGGAACATTCTAGTTACATGTACTCTGTATGTTACTGTTAGTACTTTTCATTTTCTGTCTGTAGGTATCTAAACTATTCTAGAACTTTCTTGGTGTATTTTTGTTGTGTATATAAGTGCTTGTGATTTAGTTACTGAGTCAGTTATTATTTAGTTATCAGTTATCATTGTTATTCGATTATCAAAAAGAAGTACAAATACAACAAATATATAATGAGATCCACCCACTCAATTTGTTGTAATTATATCACTTACCTACTAGGGCAGTATCTGATTTACAGACACCTCCCACTAGGACACTATGGTCCCTTGTGGTCAGTGTCTGTACTGACATCAACTTAAATTAACATTACGTTTATTGATCAAGCATCAAATTTTAAGCACCTTGAAATGTTTATCTTAGTCATGAAGGTTTCTCAATCTACATGTATAGTAACTGAGTTTATGACTATAACCAAGAACATTTCATTGATACTGCAACAGTGTAAATGTACATGTACATGTACATGTAGACTAGTAGTATTATGCGTGTAATTATTTATATCAGTAAAATGTATACTTGTACACTAAATATACCTCCACTGTCTCTAACATACTCATTACTATGGAGCATTGAAGACAGACCAACAATTAAAGTTGGTTTTTAGTTTGATTGTAATAACATTGTACTATCATGTTAATCCATGTTTACCTTGTATAGTTTGGTAATACTGCTCTTGATTATGCTGAAGAACAAGGTTATAGTGACACTGCCACTATACTGAGAGTACACTCAGGTAATGTATTTATTAGTTTATTGAACTGATGTTATTATACTGTATGTAGTACTGTATTGTTAGTAAATTTATGAAACAGCTTGAGTCATCAGCTACTGCTTCCTCCGTTACCATGTGTAAAATTAATTTAAATAATAAAAATGTGTCACATGATTATCTGTTGTCCATTCCTTCCCTATTGATGTATGATGTAAAATGTAGAGGGTGTGGCATGATGGTCAGTACTTGCTCCTTCATATAGTAGTTGTATGTGATGTTACATGTTAGTATCATTGTTTACCCAATGACTGTAAAACATTAGTAGTGTCATTTTGGTGTCTTATGATGCTTGATCCCTCTCCTTTGTTAGAAACCTAACCTTTTGTATTGTTGATACAGTTACAGCATGTACATTCACTATTAGCTTCTTCTATGAATTAAATTGTGCATGAGTTATGTAGCAATAGCTTATAGTGTATAATGTGTATATTAATGCATGGTAGTTGTATCCCACTAATAGGTTACTATTGTTCCTCTTATGTACTCTTATGCATGTACAGTACAGCCCCTCACAGCTGATGTGAGCCACACTGATGTACACAGTACACTTGGTATGTGTACTGGTATGCACTTGTATGTATTGGTAAACTTTGTACATGTTTCATTTCTCAAAAACATGTACATGTAGAAAACTATGTCATACCCATCACATGTACATGCATGTGTCTTATTGATAGGTTGTTGCTCATAATAATGACACATTAAACTTCATTTCTATAGAATCAGTTAAGTACATGTATTGTGAGACATGTACATGGTCTACATGTACATGTATGTATGATAAACTGGAGAATAAAAAGTGATAGATCCTGAGCAGGTCCTGATAATAATAGCCTAAATTGAACAAGCCTGTACTCATGAGTGTACATGTACAAACTAACCTGTGAATAATTCTCTGTTTATGTTTTAGCTGCTAATGAGAATACATGTACATGTACATGTAAGTTGTTTTGATAACACCTTGTCACAATCATAATTGAATCCCATTTCAATACAGCATAATGACTTGCATAATTAATATGTGTACAGTCAATAGTTGAGTATTATGTAGAGCTTTTATATTAATGATACATGTACATCATTCTACATGCATTCTTCAATCATTCAATGATTTGTTTATTAAGTTGATGAATGTAGAACATTTCATGGGTCATCTTGTCTTTGTGACCACTCACCTGACTTGTGTTACAGTGTCTTGTCCCATTAATACATGTATTATACTGAAGTGCATGTTTAACTACAATGTACATGTAGTAGAGACTTTAGGGCAAGTATAGCAACAAGCCATTACACATTATTCATGTGTTAATTGCTGGAATTGCTTAATATTATTTTACAATGTCCATCAATATTGTGTATTCAGGTACACTAGCCCTTAATTTAACCATTTATTTTTTACTGTTTCGGGCAGGTAATTTTCAAAACAAGATTTTAGATGTCAGATTGAAATCATTAAGCTGAAATAATTATTTTTTGACAAATTTAGAGGCAGCTTACTTGCCCCTTCATTGCCAGTTAAAATAAATATACCATAGATAATCCTGACAAAACTAGAACAAGTAGTAAGGATAATATTTGTGAGAAGTAATTAGACTATTTTAGGTACTATTTCTTCGAAATAATTATTTTATTTTTGAAATTACAATGTCAATTATTTAGAGAAAGTATGGTAGTACATACATGTATGTATACTTGTACATGTATTATGTGTTTGTTACTATTATTATTAAATGTTCCTTCAATTTAATCAAAAGCATGGGCAGTTTGACCTTTGACTCATGCTTGACACTAGACTAGAACAAAATTCAACTTGAGGGTTATGCATATAATTTGAGGACTAGCAGAAATATTGTGAATCACCTTATAGCAAGGAAACACTGTACAGTGTACATACATGTACATGTATGTTTCCATGGATACATACACATGTAATATAAAGTACATGTACATGTTAATTGTAGGAATAGCTTAATTGTTGTACACTGACTGACTCTCAACATTGATACACTATCCTTTGTATTGTACTGGTACTTGTACATGTACCTGCTCATTAGTAATTGGGCTAGCAAAGCACCACTCTGTATGTATTGCATCTCCAGTCAGGCTCATCTTCTCGCCACGCCCCATGTGTGTACTACTGGGTATTATCTAATGTGGTAGAAGTAATATTATAAAAACACATGTCAGTGACTTAAAGAAGACAAGATTTTCTAATTTTTATTGCTGCATTGTTCTTAATCTTCAATCATATCATGAGTAGTACCAAGAGTACATACTGAAGATAGGAAGTGTTTCTGTAATGAACATATGACATCATGACAAGCTATACTACCATACAGTTGGTAATATTTGAGGGCCTAATATTTCGTGTTTTGTCCAAAATTTCCTTAGAAGTTAATATTTGTGGCTGGCAGTTAGCACTTCTGATCTACAGCACTAGCTTCCAATGTGGCTTATTGTGGAATATGGAGCATATTTATGTGTGGGGGCAGGGGTTAAACTTTTGCAGATACAAATTAACTGTGAATTTAATGAAAATTAATACTCCACGAAATTTAGCCATGCCACCCCTGTGGGCTGGTTGGATAAAAAAAGATAAGGATGTGAGATAAGGATGAGACTTAATTTCACAGGTTATTAGTCGCCCAATATGTGCCATTTCAGGATCTTAAGTCGTGAGTCTTTCAGCCCTTGGGAACCCTAAGAACCTGGTTCTTCCTATAAACCCAATGGCATACCAAAGCTAACCACAATGACGTTTTGTGATGTCTCAGTTTACATAGAGCAAGTGGTCACACAAATTGACTTTAAAAACTAATAGAGTAGATCTTTTGATAATGATGGCCTTTATGAAGACTAGTTGACTCCAGTAGCTATTGTACTGCTTATCAGGAAGAGCAAGACTGGTTTAAGAGTGAAACAACACAGCCTTAATACTGGCCATGTCTCTATGAGTATCATTATAATATGTCATTAGTGACATACATGCCATAGACACATTTTTCAAATTCCTCACAGCTGCTTCCACTTCTGGTCCAAACTCAGTTGAACGTAGTATAGCAGGAATAAAAGGATTACATTCGGCTATTAACTGTACATGTACATGTACAGTGTAGCTATGCCAACGTACAATGTAGTCTGCCATTACAGAATTTATTAATTGTTGGCTGGTTCAAAAATTAATCATACTACATGTACATGTACATGTAGCTACAGCTTAAAAAATAATACATT
>NW_003546736.1:56651-59050 GCF_000090795.2 Amphimedon queenslandica
AGGATCAGCTACTTGTGAAGGATTGATATCAGCACTAGAAGATGTTGGAAGACATGACATTGTAGCTGAAGTTAAGAGTTTAACAAAACAGTGATTATTACTGACTTATATGTATTGTGAAAACACATTGTTTTTAATTTTTGTTAATGTACAATATTAATTTTGGATTGATTTCAAACGATTGTTTTTACACAAAATTTTGCTGTACTTACAAGTGAACATGTAACTTTATCAACTAAAGTAGAGCTAGTGAATGTGAGCCAAATTGGTGGTAGTTTATAGCACTAAAATGCAATATGTGAGGACACCAGAATTGCCAAGATTGGGAACAACTGATTATGTACTTGATCCCTTCCTGACCAGCTCTACACAACCTAATATGCATGCATGTTTCCATTTGTTTGCATAGGCTAACTATTTTTAACAAAAGGCCATTCAAAAAATTTATAATAATAACAATAAAGATAACTGTCCACTACTAAAGTCCTCAGTTCATCATCAAGGCCTAGTCTCCCCCATTCAAGAAACATCTATAATAATAAATAAAGTTATTAAAATATTAATAAATTTACTTTGTACTATAGTGTGTGAGTGTACTTCTTTTAGTTGAGTGAGTCTTATGATGGTCAGTCTCTTCCTCACTGGCTCTTCTGCGGTGCTTCTTGTGTTTACTTTTTTGATGAAGATAACCTTTATTAACAGAGAAAAGCAGATGGCTATGTATATGTGACCATAATTGACAAAAGGTACCTTATGGCGGATTTTAAAATTCATCTTTAAAATGAAAAATATCATCCTGTGAGTCCTCTGTTGGACAAACATTGTTTCTAAAAGTTACATAGGAACTTTTTACATCCTCCGGAGTAATTTTATGATAAATGAAGCTCAGGAAGTTGGATTTTTTAGGCTAGAAAGTCAAATTTCACTACCCGCCATAAGGTACCTTTTGTCAATTATGGTCACATATGTACATTGTATATAGGTTATATATCCTTACTGTTCTGAAAAGAGGCGAGAAAGAGAGAGGAGAGTAGAGTGATCCCTACAGTATGACACCTTGAAGGACCTGGGACTGGTGCCTCATCTACAGTAATATAAGGAAAACATATATCAACTGGGTCAATTGAAGTACAATTACTATTGTGGGAGATTTTTGATATTAATGACTATCACTGTCATTAAACTATTACATGTACATGATGTTTAAGTCACAAAGATATTCAAGCAGTTTTAAAAGTACGATTGTACATTGGAAAACATACATGTAATAAAAATGGAAAATTTTTTCTGAGTCATTTTGATAAAATTAGGCCAAAAACCATGTACATGTATCTCCATTTACAATGTACATGTACACAATTGCTTATCTTCACTCAAAATTATCAAATTCCAAGAAGCTACATGTATAGGTTTAATTCCTTTCCCAAACAATAATTAAATTACATTTAAGGTCACAAGTGCATGTACAGAAAACAGACACAATTTACCAACATGTACATCTGTACATACACATGTGTATACATTTATTCAATAAATGTATTGGTAATTTATTCAATAAATATTATTCAATAATATTTATTCATTACTTAGTAAAAATAACTAATTAGATCGTTTGTATTACTTTCACTTACAAGTCTCGTTAGTGAATGTTCTTTTTGAGTGCATCAAGTTCAACCTGCTGACACCCACAGAGCAAAAGTCTCAAATCCTCAGGAACCAAACCTTCCAATAGTAGTAGGGAGGACATCATATAAACCAGACTTCATTGAATAAAAGGGAAGAGAGAGAGAGAGAACAAAAGACAGGAAGAAAGAGGATAAAGAATGATCCAGTAAACATGGCTACTACCCTCAGTAAACCTATCCTAACCTGGAGTGGTTCTTCAATTATCTTTATCATCCTACGTAACTTACTAAAATACTCTAACCATTAGCTCCAGAAACACTACATGTAAATTAAAAACCAATAATGTATACATGCATACATGTACATGTACTCACAGGCTGAGAGTGTGGTGTCCCTATAATGTTCAAAAATACACTTCCTCCTTTCCTTCTCTATAGCAGATGGTAATACCAACCTAATATTGAACAATAATACACAATTATTATTATTATTTTTATTATTGTTATTATTATTATTATTATTTTACCTCTCAAGGCTGTCAACCTCATAATCACCCACTAATATTTCTTGATACCTAAGAATAATGAAATTAAATACTGCAGAACAACCACAGAATAGAATACCCAATAAAAGTTTTGTAAATAAAAAATTAGATTGCTTGTAGTACAATGTCCACATAAATTGATGTGCTAGTACTTGGATGTACATGTACATGTACATACATTAATACAGTTTATGTGAGTGTGTCTGAATGGTGCATTTGTGGCTAACTG
>NW_003546736.1:59709-65999 GCF_000090795.2 Amphimedon queenslandica
ATATGCATCAATATGTACATGTATACATGCATGTACAATGTACATGTACACATAAATAAGAGACATACGTGTAATTAAAAAAATTTAAAAAACATGCATGTACATGTATTAGTTAAAGCACTGTTGAGAGTAGGTTACGGAAATTATTGCACGAGGGGTGGTTGAGAGGAAAATGTAGCACGAGGCGAAGCCGACTGCTACATTTTCGTCGAGACCGTCCCGAGTGCAATAATTTCTGTAATCTACAAATCAACAGTGCTTTGATTGGTTTGTAGTGGTGCATGGGCGGATCAAATGAAACTTCAAAAGTCGCACAGGTCGCCAGTGCCAGATGATCAGATCTCATTTATCACAATTATTATTGTTACATGTCTAGTGTATGTAGCTGAGGCTGTTATTTGCCTCTATCAAAGCTTGTGGTTATCAGGAAAGCCCATACATATCATATTGTGCAGTACTATATATTCCACACAGTGCTACATTTTCCTACCATGCGGTTATTGGAAGTTGTAGCACTGGCGGCGCCTTTGATCTGCCCACACACCATACTACAAGTACATATATTACATGTACAATAGTATATTCTCTTCTCTTACTTGTATAACTGATACTGGCATTAAAAAAATAATAAAAATAACCTCGAGAACATTATCAACAAAAAGACATAAGAATGGATAGTTTAATCTGACATCAAGATGAAGGTCTGAAGGGAGAGAGTGAGAGAGAGAGACAGAGACAGAGAGAAAACTGAAACTGAATGTACATATACTAACCTCCTCTGGGTGGCATAATGATTGTTGGTGATGAAAAACCAGGTAGAGTTACTTCCTAGTAGAACAATGAATACATAACTTCTTCTATTTCACTCTTTCTCCCTCATTCCTTCTTTATTCTTCCTCTCTCTCCCTCTCATTCACCTCCCTCTCTCTCTCCCTCTCCCTCACTCCCTCCCTCCCATCTCTCCTTTCTCCTTCCCCCTTCCCCCCTTTTCTCTCCCTCCCTCCCCTCTCTCCCCCCTCCCTCTCTCTCTCCCCCTCCTTCTCCCTCCCTCCTTCTCTCTCCCTTACTAATGAGAGGAGTCCTTCAGGTAGACAACGTATAAGGAACAGTTTATTGGCCACGTCTTCAATGGTCTCCCAATATGAGTCCTCCCTCTCCTCTTCAGACAACAGTCTATACATACTACAATAAGAACCACATTATCATTATAAATAATACATGTAGTTTATAAAATCTTATGCAAGTACATTTGCACATGTACAGTACATGCAGTAATTGTACATGTACATGTATTGTATAGTGTAATGGGAAGCATTGGGAGGAGCTAATGGATTTGCCAAATATTAAAATTGATAGTTGTTATACTGACATTCTGGAGCCATGCATCATTGAGCAAGCACAGAATCATACAAAAGTGGTTTTTGTATAATACATGTACTATAATCTCTTACGCAGATAGTGCTTCCTTCAAGAGTCTAAAGTAAGGCATCCTTGAGACCATTACAATGACCATTGGGAGGTATGTCAGTTTACTGTTAGTTGGAGTACCTACAATAAATGATAAATGAGACACATACATCAATAATACTGATAACACAATACATTATGTATATACTCGTGAGAGAACACTGAGAACATATAGGACACATAAAAGAACATGGACACTTAAAAATTATTGAGAGAAAGAGGGAGAGAAAGATACCTTTAATACGTGAAGAAGAATTAAGAAATAATAACTAGTAAAAGATAATATGTACATTGTACATGTAGAACATTGAAAACGAGACACCTACGGTGCATGGCCTCGCCCCTATAGCTGCTATGGTGCATGCCCACACTGCAATAGCTGTTTGATTATCAGCATGAAGAGAGTCTGCTCAACACTAGCTTCCTGCAGTTGCATGCACTTGCTCTTGAATACCTGCAGAAGTAGCAGCACTGCAGCACATACATGCAAGCAGCTCCAGCCCCTCCCATGCCTGTAGATTGAAGGTGTGGCATTACATCATCAACTGCAATGATGGCAGCAAGAAGACCATGTGAGAAAGAAGCTTAACTTTTTCTTTATTAATCAGCAATATACGATAAACTTGCTGACAGAAAGTTGTTGCCTTCATGTATTTGAGATAGTATAGGTACTTTAGTACCTATAGCCGAGTAGGTTGTCGCTCCAGTGCTTCACAAACAAGAACCAGGACAACTGTAACTCTTTACCAAGTAAGATTTAGAGAAATGTGTTCATATCTTTTAAAGGCCATGTTCTAATCTACTGGAAAATGCTACTAGCTATCTCCAGAGTGCCAACACAACGGAACCTGACTCAAATACTTAATTTTCTCACTTTGAAGCTTTTTGTACCTAGCGCTGATATTTGAGCAACACAAAACAGTTAAGCAAGACTTTTCCAGGCAAAAAAGAAAGATCTAGGAGCTTAGAACACGCTATGCTAAAGTTATAGTTCATTAAAGACAAAATTCGCTTGTACAGAATGAATGAATGAGAGCACTAAAGTGCATACCCTCGCCACAGTCTGTGTGTAACAATTTTAATAAATTAAGAGAAAAATAATTAGTGAATGTTTTGAGACAGAAAAGAAGCTTCAGCATGTAAAAACTTAATTAATGTTTTGAAACGGTGAATTTTTGTTTTTTTAGACAGAGAAGAAGCTCCAGCATGCTTGCTGCACTGCTGCAGCAATGTAAAGGTGTGGCTGCAATGAAGGTGTGGCTCAATCAAAGCCATGCTCCACCCGCACACACAGTAACAGTGGCACATGGCTCCGAGGGGCCCGCAACGACCTAGTAATCTCGTAGAAGCTGGCATGTAATCCTAGTAATCCCTGTGGAATCTGGTAATCTTATGAAATCTTTATAATCCTGTAGGAATCCAAAATAATCCAGTAATCTTCATAATAATCCAGTAATCTTCTCTAAAAATTATAATATCCGGAGATATACTAGTCTGAACTATTAATAACTATTATTGTAATTATGGTTATTAAATTGATGTTAATAATGGTTATTAAAATTAGTTAATAAACATTAAACAATATACTGTGACTTTAGAGCTGGTATAGCTGGCTGCTGTTTTCTTGTTCTAACTTCTTTATCATTGCCTTGGTCCCTCGGAAAGTTTTATCTGCTGTGCAAGGCCTACTGTCTCTCTTCAACTGAGCTGCTATACTGGCAAGTTCAGTGTTTCTTTGAGGACTCAAGTGCTGTATACATAATACTTCAAGTTCAGTACTGACAACTAGAAGGTGCATAAAACTGCATGTAAAACATTTGTATCTCTGCATTACCAATATTTTCAATAGCAAACTGTATTGGACTATTCTCTTGACTGAATTTATTTGCTTAATTCAGTTAACTGCAGTGCGGTTGCCACTATTAATCACAGCTGCTATCAGTACATCCACCTTGTGTTCAACCTCAGTTTAAAAGGTATACTAAAGGGTCACATGTACAATAATGACACATTATCCTCTCAGACTACTCCTTACACTGTATCTTATTGCAAATAGTATCTATTTTGCTTTTAAAATCTATCTGGCTATAAAACTGATAGAATTTCAAGGTATTGGAACTTAGTTACTAATGTTGAAACTATGTATATGTGCATATAGTTACCTTCCCTGACTTCCCATACTTCTAACCACGTGGTGGACTTCACAGGTTCAATAATAAGTGCTAAAACTGCTGCATCAGAGTGCTATAAACAGCCACATAACTATTATAAGGTAGAATTATTCATAATTATGAATCTAACTATGATACATGTATGTAATAAAACAGGATTCTTCATTGTCAGTACCCCTTCTCTCTATTCCTTCCTCTCTATCTCTCGTCTTCTGTTCAACCTTTACCATACTCTTTCAAAAGTTCATTATCATGGCTCAAAACAGGTACACATGCAATTCAAATATGTGTACATGTAATTAGACTATGAACAACTTGAATAAACACTCACAATATTGAATGAAAATAAAGATTGAGAGAATGAGGGAGAGTGAGTATCATAAATAATAAAGATAAGATTGAGTGTTTGGGGAGTCTTTTTATATCACATACATACATACATAGACATAACCAATAAAAGAAATTAAAAATTATAGTTTATGATTAATTAGTAATTGTGTGAATGTGTGAATATGTTAATTACATGTACATGTACATGTACCAATTCTGTTATTGTTCAGATTAAGATTAAAACAATTGCTACATAAATGTATTTATGCACATGACTTAATTTAATTCTCACTTATAGGTCAGACATCACTGATATACATGAGCACATGAAAGAGTACTTACCTCAATACATAGTCAATTGCTTCATGGAAGCTGGTTACGATACAATTGATGTTATTTCTGAAATTAATGATGAAACGATTAGTCAAATTGAAGACTACATTGATGAGCATAAGGAAGCACTATCAGAGTGCATGAGATCAGAAAAGCCAGCATCATATAGCTCTACCTTCAGGTTTCCTCCGGGATATCGAATCAGAATATTAAAATACGTCAAAAAACTGTCAATGACATCCGAAACCGATGCTACATCAAATGATGCTGCTACAAAGCCACCTCCTTCAAAAAAGGGCAAATACTTATCAAATGACAAGGAAGACGTATCTTTAGTTACCAATGATATTAAGAAAAAAGTTCTAAAATGGAGTCGAGATCAGAAAGAAGCAGGCCACGTTCGTATTGAAGAAGGTGTCGACTTCACTGTAAAAGTGAACAGATCCATCACAAACTCAGACATGTTTGACGCTTCCATCATTTGCAGATGTGGACAGGCTATCAAGGTCACAAAAAAGCCCACAGGAGAGAGGGTGGTTTGCAATTGGGTAAAACACTTCAAATCCTGTGTCAAGAAGGATAAAAGACGGGATAAACAAATAAGCATGGAGAATTACCTTCGGCTACCAGGAAGAAGGAATCCCACAGAACAGGTGAAATCAAAGATAATGGAATCATCCACTATAGCAGATACCACTCCACCTGAACGTTATCATCCAGCTGAAGAAACAGTACAAAGTAACCATGGTCAATCACTACAGCCTCAACCTGATATTTCTCCTATAAATAAAGATGAAGATGAATGTCTGTTGACCTGTAATGACACAAATGCAACAAACACACCCCCTGTCACGGCGTCTTCTCTATGGATTCGGGGATGCCGTCCAGCCCGTCTATATAGTTGCTTCCTTAGTAGTCAGCTCAGCTCAGGATTCACTAGTTAGCTCGCCAATGCAGGGCTCGCTATCAATTTCACAAAATATATTTCAACAGAATCTCTTTTCAAATAATATACCAGCTTTACTGGTTCAAACAATAATATCAAATAAAGATAGATAGTGCCACACTATCTCCCAACGACTCAATAGCACTCAGACTACGCTCACACACTTCTACACACTGCACACACACACACACACAAAATGGCTCACAAAAATTACTCTGTTATATACAAAATACATTCATGAATAATAATGAACTAATAATTAATAATAACTGACAATCAATAAGCACAATGAATATAAATCACACATAAATCCTCACACACACCCCCCATTGAATAGTAGAATACTATTCAATATCACAAATAATCAAATAAAACAAGAAAACAATAATAACAAACAAAAGAAAACATAAATCAATAATAATTTCAATCTCAATCTCTGCTTACAATGAGACTAGTCCAAAAGACTAGCAACGACTTTATCCCTTGCTTCAGAATAGTACTCAAATACTTCAAACGCCTTGTTATAGTAGGTCGAGATGAATCTGGGCTAAACTCTTCAGAATCAGGCAAGGATAAGTAATCAGGTAGAGACATCAGTCTCTTTCCCAGAATCAAATGAGAAGGAGTTATGGGCTCATCCATATCAGAGGCTGTAATATAAGTAAGAGGACGGGAATTTAATATCATCTCCACTTCCGTTACACTAGTCAGTAGCTCATCATAAGTCAGCTTGGACTGTCCCACCATCTTACGTAAGCAACGCTTGAGGAGCTGCACCATTCTTTCGAAAAAGCCACCCCACCATGGGGCACGCTCAATATTGAAGCTCCATTTCAAATTCACATTTGAGAAATACCGTTGGACCTCAGGATGACTCAGAATAGATCGAATGACTTTCGCAGCAGATTTACAAGTAGTTCCGTTATCTGAGACTATAAGTGAGGGAAGACCTCTTCGAGACACAAATCGTTTGAAACATCTGAGGAAAGTAAGAGAAGACTTATCTGTGACTATGTCCAAATGAACAGCACGAGTAACTCCAC
>NW_003546736.1:66973-69953 GCF_000090795.2 Amphimedon queenslandica
AGGACAGCTCCCAAGAGTTCCAGTCTGGGAACAGTCTGACTCTTCAAAGGAGAGACTCTAGTCTTTGAGGCCAATAGCACAAGCTCTTTATCACAATTCTCCAAATATACTACAGCTGCATAGGCCTTCAATGAAGCATCACAGAACCCTATCAATCTGGGTTTACTACTTAAATTACTAGTAGTGCAGTAACGTGCCAGTCTCAATGGCTGGGCTTCAAGGCCTGTAAGGAGTTGCTTCCACTTAAGCAATAGTGGCTCAGGCAAAGAATCATCCCATCCAATCTTATGATTACACAAGCCTTGAAAAAGCATCTTAAAATTGACTATAACAGGAGAGATGAGCCCCATAGGATCATATATCTTACTAATCACACTGACTAGCTTACGCTTAGTGGGCTCAAGTCTCTTTGCTTCATGAAAAATAAGAGTAAGATCAATGATGATCTCATCAGCAATAGGATCCCACAGGACACCCAGAACTTTCTGCTCACTTCCCAGAGCAGAGTTAACTCTCCCTAAAGTACTCTGAGCATAAGTCTCATGCTCATCTCCTTCAAAAACAATACCTTGCTCTGCTGAGTCAATTAGACTCTGTACTTCTGCATTATTGCTTAAAAACTTTCTTAAATTAAATCCTCCTTTAGCAAATATATCTTTTGAATCTTTATAAAGAGAAAATGCTTCAGAAACATTATCAACACCAGTTATGACATCATCCACATAAATAGAGTTTTTAATCTTCTGAATTAGATCTGGATACCTCGACTCAAAGGTGCTTAAGTGCTGAGCAATGGTGGCATTGAGAAGGTATGGGCTTGGAGCTACACCAAACACAACACGTGTGAACTTATAAATTTGAAGCTCAAGATTCTCACAAAAAACATCTTTGTACCACAGAAAACGCAAAACATCCTGATCTACATCTGCCACCTGAATCATAAGAAAGGCTTTCTCTATATCAGCCACAATAGCAATAGGCCACATCCTAAATCTCAAAAGAATATCAAAAACCTTTTGATGCAATGAAGGTCCTATATGGAGGCAATTATTCAATGATGGACCGTTAGTCTTAGCAGAGGCATCGTATACAATTCTTAATTTTGTAGTAGACTTATCCTGTCTCAACACACAATGATGCGGTAAATAGTGTATACGAGCCACACTGCATTCTTCAGAGTTCTCAACAGGGACAATAATTCCCAAGGCTAGTTGCTCTCTAATGATATCATCATATTTCTTCAATAACTCAGGAGAGCTCTTCAGGCGCTTAAACAAACCACTCAATCGACGTAAACAAAGCTGATAGTTATCAGCAAGAGAAATGCAAGAGTCTTTCCAAGGCAGGGAAACAACATACTTACCATTAGCAAACTTCACATGATCACCAAATTGAGTTTGCACTAAATTCTCATCTTCCAAAATTCCTAAAGATTCTAGCTCCCAAAATGAACGTAATCTATGTTCTAGGCTCATGTCTTCATGGACACCATCAACCCTTAAAACATGGGTGACCATAGTAGCACTCCGTGCACTAGACTGTTTCACAGCAGCAGTACCAGATAAAATCCAGCCAAAGCATGAGTTTAGAGCAACAGGCCCATTGTTACTCTTCATTATCTCACCTGTAAGTAGAGACCAATACTGGTCAGATCCAATTAAGATGTCTGGCTTTATCTGCTGGCAATGATCCAATGGAATAGAAAAGTCCAAATTATTCAGATGAGGATACTTATTCAAATCTATGGCTTCATACGTCAAAGGCTCACAAATGTGGCTAACTGTGAGCAGCTTAAGCTCCATATGAGCATTATTTTTAAGCTCAAGACCCAGTTTTACAACATGGCATTCAGTACGACACTCCTTTCTAGACCCAAAGGTCATTATAGAAACTGATTTAGTGCCCAGAGATGGCAATCCCAACCTCTGGCATGCACTTCGAGTAATATATGAGCACTGGCTCCCACTGTCCAATAGGATATATAAAGACATTCTATTACCAGGCTCATTTAGATTGAAGGCAAAGACGCGTGCCACTTGCAAGAGAGTAGACTCTCTAGAACTAGTATAGAATGTGGCACCCGTATTTGATCCTTCAAATGGAGGGGTCTCTGGATTAAGCCCCTTAGACAAATGTGGGGAAGCACTATCTCTAACAGTAGGAGGCCTCTGGCCTGATTTAGGCTTTGAGTTCCTCATACATACACTAGAGTGATGTCTCCCTCTACAAGTAGCACAGCTCATTGAAGAGCGACAATGCTTACTAATGTGACCTGGGCGGAGGCAAACAAAGCATCTGCCCTGCTCTCTAATTATTCGCTTTCTCTCATCAACTCCAGTGACCTTAGTACACTGGGCAGGTGTGTGGTCCTCTTGCTGGCAAAAGCAGCAACCACTCTGGCTACCTCCAGTAAAAGTGGCAGTAGTGGGAAAATCCCTTCCACGCTTTGGTGTAAAACCACTCTGTTTAGTCTTAGGCAGGGAGGCCCTCTCTCTAGCTTCTACCTCTGCTAATAGCACCTCCAGTATCCTTGTCATGTTCCAATCATCTGCTGGAACCTTTCGGGCAATCGCAAGTCTGAGCTCAGATGGAAGTTTCTTCATGAACACAGGAGCCAGCAATGCTCCATAAGAGTCCACAGGTACTCCCAATGCAGATAGACTCCTAATTGTAGACTCAGTCTTGTCATACAGGCGACGAAGCTCGAAAATATGATGATCAGAAGAAACTGCATCAAGGCTCATCAGTACGTCCATATGAGCTGCAGTAATCCTCTCCTTGCTGCCAAACCTCTTCTCCAATAAGTCAATCGCCGTAGAATAGTTGACATCAGTAAGGGCAAGGCCTGCAATAGTTTCCTTGGCTTTCCCTTCCAATAAAGACTGCAAATAAGAAAATTTATCAATGGTTGCCAAGCTGGGGTTATCATGAATGGCCGATTTGAAGGAATCCCAAAATGAGGTCCATGCAACTAGACTCC
>NW_003546737.1:0-5131 GCF_000090795.2 Amphimedon queenslandica
CACTTGATTAAAACAAAATAACATCCCATACATGTAGCATGTGATGAACAAAACTATTACCGTCATACACATTATTTATTTTGTGCAATTAAAAAACAATTAAAGCAAAAATATGCTTAAGCGTGCACGCTTTTTAATGTACTTACAGGTACGTGACAACTTTGGAACTACATGTACAGTATTCATATTACAGGAAACTACATGCATATCATAACTAAAGAGTTATACGTACATGTTATGATACAAGTGAATACCAATCTATTCAAATCAGAGCATTATATGTCTAGGGAGTACTATCAAGTGACTTGAATGATGCGAGCATGCTATCACAATGACAGTAGACAGACGATATTACAACTATTAGATTAAAAATCATGATACAAGATCAAGCTACAATGTTAGCAAATAGATGAAGTAGGTGTATCACTTGTTATTCACAAACGACATATGCCATGTATACATAGCACACATACATGGCATATATATGTACATGTACATGTGTGTAAACATGCATACAGTACTGTATGCTCTGTACAGAATAAAAGTTTACAAACTTTTTAAAAAATCAATAGATAATTAATTTCTAAAAATATAAAGCACCTATTGCTATAATCCCATACCATTAAAAAGTAAAATTTTCTGGGAGTAAAAAATTGAGATAAAAACATTACGGTACATTGTATGTATCGTATTTGCATTATAACGTTACAATCTTATGTACACAAAAAAACAGAAAGTATACCTTCTGTTTTTCTGAAAGAAAAACCTTGACAAGTATCTATATAAGCAAGCTTCTGCTATCTGTATTACACAATACAGTAAACAAGTTAACAACTAGTGATGGCTAGTCAGTCAACAGGACTCAATGCTGCATCAAGGACCCCATTAGGTAAGAAAGAAACACTTGTGTTATCATAATTATTATTAGCTACAACAGGACTGGAACATCTTGACATTGTGCTCAAAGCATGTAAAGGATGCAGTGCTGATTGGGAAAGACTAGGACTGACATTAGGCCTCCATAATGACACAATAAAAGAGATTGAGAGGGATAAAAATAAATGCACTGAGCAAATGAGAGTAATGCTGTCAGAGTGGCTGAAAGGGAATTACGAGGTTTCAAACAACTATCCAGAACCATCCCAACATTCACTGTGTATTGCAGTAGCTGGGATTGACAGAAGCCTGGCAGAAACTATAAGCAATGATCCATCATTCAGTGACATTAATAATATACAAGGTAACAGAAGAGTAGTTTCTTTGTAACAAGTCAGTAACACAAAATTAGAGTAATAAGTTTAGTACATTAAAACTTTACACAATGTGCTATAATAATGAACCATAGTGTGCTACAAGTAGCATGCAATTCCAATATCAAGTGACTACATGCATACTAGTGATGCAATTAGAAACAGTTGACGTTTTTCTACGTTGCAGTCTATTGTTTTGTAAATAAATCTTGAAAGTTACATACATAAATGACACATAGAATTTAAACGGAAAATGACAAACAAGAATGTGAAAATTATGTTGCCAAAACATTGTTTATAAATATATCTCCATCTTTGGCATGCCGCAAGTAGGAAACATAATATTTTGAAATTTAGTGCTACAGCAACTGGTAATACAAAATTTTGCTAGTACATACATGCATGATCTATTGATAATTTGATGTACCTTAAATGTTTTGCAAATATTAATTTTATGATACACAAAATACTGAACATAAAATTATTTTATTTTTTACTTTCATAAATAACAGATTAATTATGATATGTGATACTATAGGATCCAATAACAGCAGACCTCTATACACAACACAAGAATTGATGCAGTTCTGTACTTGCACCCAATGTGAACTAGAGACAATAATCACCACAGGCTGCCCTCAAAGAAGAGAAGACTTCCATCCTCTTAACATCAAACGACTTTCACAAAAACAGAGGGATGTATACTTGTGTCACGCAATAACAGAAATACGAGAGGTCAAGAAAGAATGGACCCGCGCTTACATCCGAATCACACAATCAATATCAAGAAATACTGAGATATCAGTGTCTTACTTAAAAACCATCATAACAACACTGGATTGGTTTGGAGCAGCAAAAGATAAAAGCCCTCGTCTCCAGCAATTGAATGAGTGCCAAGACAAGGAAAGCATTTTTGAAGTGTATGCACAAATATGCTCATGGCTGAACCATCATCCTCTAGGAGAAATAGTTCATGAATGTGGAACAGAAAATGAGAAACAAGAATATGAAAAATACATTGCCAAAAAAGAACGATTCCTACGTCACTCAATAACATTTTTCACTGACTTGTGCAGTCAGGATCTTGGAGGAGCAGTCACTGAAGTAAAACTGTTTCGCTTCAAATTAGACACGGAGCTAAGCCATGATGTGCTGGATGGTACCATCCTCCCATTCCTTCAAGGAGAAGTAGCCAAACTTCTCAACATATCTCAAATGAATTTCTACATTTTGTCGCTTAGAGAGGGCTGCCTTGAAATTGTTTTCTCGATTCCTGAAATTACATATAACAAATACGTTCCGCTGACACTCGATCGCTCAAGGGCATTGGAAAACTTGACTAATGAGCCAGTAGGACTGAAATTCAAATCAATGTATTACTCAGATGTAGATGTTCATGTAAGTCAGTAGAGAATCGTCATAAAATTAATATAATTATTTATAATAGACTTTGAGTGCTGATTCTGATGAGCAAGGCATATCATTGACTGATACCAACGGTTAGATACATGCACTAAAGTAATGACTCCTTACTATAACAATTTAACATACTGTGTACTACATGTACACTGTACATGTATACTCTAAAGATTGTTTCCAATACTATTAAAAGAACAGGAATGCATTGAAAAGTGTTAAATATACATGTACATCAGATAATCACAGCATCAATCATAGTATTAACACTTAAATCTTAATATCTTTGTAAAACAAATTATCAGTTACCCAACAGATAAAATAAAAGTGCTATCTTTACCAGTGAATCACACAGAAAGGGTGAGCAGGAGAGAGTGAAATGTGAGCATCATTACGCCTGTGAGCTGGCATAGTGATGTTAACATCATTAAGTGGCAGCTAGCCACTGTTACTATTATACATGTAAATATGTACATCTACATGTAAATGCACACATTATTAAAGAACAGAACATAAACAAAGGTACATGTATTTTGTACAGTAAACATTTATAAAAGGCTACATGTAAGCTTTGTACAAGCGCCAGTAAAGAAGGACATAGTCATTGCATTTTGATACTATTCAATACTAAACAATAGTTACTGATTCAATACTAAACCATAGTTACTGTGTAATATTTTTCGTCTTCAAAGGTTGCAATTCAGTTAACTCCCTTACGGTTAATTTTTCTTTATGCCTAATATAGAAATGATACACAATAGCTATCAACAATATAAAACATGTTTCGATTACTCCTTAATTGAAAATAACATCTGATGCTTCGTTGACAACAAGTGCATAAGCTTGTATTAAATAAGCAATAACATGCATATAATGCACTTCCCCTACTCATGCATCAAATAGACAAGTGCAAAAATTTCAAACATGCAGCCAATATATGCCACCATACAGTGATTTTTTTTCAAGGGTAATAATTTTCGTAAATGACCTGTATCCCCAAGTTTGCGGAATTAATTTTCAGAAATTTCCCCTATTATGTCATTTTCTACCGTATTAAATAGATTTTCAAGGAATTTAATTTCGCAAATCTTAAATAATCCGTGAAATTTGGGAAATTTGTTATCCTTGAAAAAACTGCTATACAGTAATGTGTTAATTATGATTGCATGTGCACACCAATGTAATGACATACGTATGTGTATAGTAACAAGTATAATTAATAGGTGAAACCAAAAGCGACAACACCATAACTGATGATACACTATGCACACCTGAAATATCAGATGAGGCAAGAAAGCATCAATTGGGTTCAAATAATCCCAAACATGAAGATGATCCTCTTGATATCAAAGAAACAAATTTATCAGAGAGAATAAGTAAACAAAATGAGGCAGACATTGAACTGGACCATATTTTAAAGTCAGGTACTTATAAATTAATTAATATAATATCGATTAATATTCTGCTAAGGTCGCATAAGAGGAAGACGGCCACAAATATCAATGAGACACTCGCTTTCATCGGAATTGGTGGAGTCAAATGATTTTTAATGTCCAAATTAAAAAAGACAAAAAGGAATAATGACTTAATGTAATCACTGTTACATGTACTATATATTTCAATTAGTACACACACTATTAATATTATTATGTAGTGTTGTTGTTTATCAATAGTGTTGTCAAGTTGTCCATGTACTTGAATGAACTCATAAAATAGAATTTTATTCGTGGGTTAGTGGCTTACCACAAAATACAAACCAAAAATTAATGAAGTGTCCATTCATTAGGCTTCAACTATTGTAATCAAATAAAGTTCACTTCACATAAGACACAAGGTAAATACTCAGGACAGAGATGTGAGCGAGATCTTATTAATAAATAAGCACTAAGGTGTAATGCTAACTGCATTGTGTAGAAAGATGGTCACATGACTCTCATACAGTTCAGTACAGTAGCATTTATGACATTGTGTAGATTACAATGTTAATAATAACTACAATAAGCACACAGGAAATCAAAATGGCTCCACAAAATTTCCAAAAATTGAAAGCACTAAGGTGCACATATAATCCACATTCAATCTGTAATTAAAAATACATGTAGTTTGCTTATAATTAGGTTTGAGAGAAACAAGCAGTTGGTATTATTTCTTCAATTCTGGAGAAATGCCTTGTGTGACGTATGTGAACTAACTTGAGTTACGTCAAAAGGTGCATAAACTAGAAAGGATTAAATTAATTAATTAAGCTACATGTCACAGAAACTTTCAGACAGATTTTAAATTTTTCAACATAATAATAATAATAATAATAATAATAATAATAATAATAATAATAATAATAATAAAGTGATTAATTGCTTATGTGTATACATACAGTAAATGTAGGAGGACCTCGGATTATGTTGTTCATGCCTAGCTGCTGCAAGAGTAGCGATTATAATACCGTCTATCTGGAAACTTTTACT
>NW_003546737.1:5227-6716 GCF_000090795.2 Amphimedon queenslandica
TAAAGTAAATTCTTTATGAGAACATCTGGTGTATGAAACAACTTTGGAACTTTGACACAACAAGAAAATTCATTGGAAACAGTAAAGCTTTCATGTTACTCTATAGTCAAGAGTCAATGAAGCATTGCTTTAATGTAAACAAGGTCTAAAAATAAAAAAGGTCTACATGTACCACCTGTGAGTTATGCACACACAGACTATTTCCGAACCTTATTGTGACCCCTTCCATGAGAAAAGCCACCACCTGCTAGCAAAAATACTAATTAAATTATGGTAATATCTTGCAGCTTATGTAGGATTTCCATTTTAGTTTGGGATTATCAATTACAGACAAATACATGTAATTCACTAATTAATTGTTAAATCAACTTGTAACATCTTAAAAATACCGTATAGCGGAAAATTTTCGTGGCCCAAAATTTTCGTGGATCCGTCCAAAAATCAATTTCGTGGCTTTAATTTTCGTGGTTTTCTACAATTCGGCCATCTTAAACAGTATAAAATTGATTTTCGCGGATTTTATTTTCGTGGGTTTTGAAAAAAACGCGAAATCCACGAAAATTTTGGGCCACGAAATTTTTCCGCTAAACGGTAGCTCAAAAATGAAATCCCTACTTAAAATATGTGCACATGTACATATCAACACATCCCTTGCGATTATAATCTATACATGGCAGGTAATATACAACATGTACTACTTGTATACATGTATGTGTTTTCATGAAACATTTATAGCCCTTGGAACCCACCATATGTGATGGTATGTCATAATGAAATTTTGAGCACTCAAACTCTCTCGTTATAGACAATGCTTATGGCTTCTGTCAAATTGGTATTATGCTCATATACACTGTGTACTGTACTGTATGCTATGTAGCTGCAACAATGACAAGTTACACTGTACAATAATTATTAGCATTAAGCATTCAAAGGGTTTCATCGATTTACTAATTTCAAAAAAGGCAATAAAATTTCACAAACTTCACAAAATGCAGGAGCTATAAATAAAGATAAGAAATGATGAAACAATTTCAATTCACACAATAAATTTACATGTAAACACAAAAAGTATCATAGAGTGCAGATTGGTAATATACATGTATATGTACATGTGTAATTCCAGGTCACATAATGGGATCAGAGGGAAACTAGTGTATTGTATTGTTACTAGCAATAACAAAAGCTAATAAAAAACCAATACATTATCGGTTATAAATCAAGTTAGTAATGCAGCCCGTTAATTAAAAACAATATGAAATGTTTCACTTATATAGTAATACAGACCAGGAACTTTTCATTTAAAATTTTCATTTGAATTTCATTTAAATTCATGTCAACTATCAAGTTACATGTGATAATGTATTAAGGCAGGTTTACAATATGACATTAGGCCAATGTACCGTCAATTTGTAATCAAAAGCATGGGCGATTTGACCTATTGACACATGCTTTTTGCTAGAATGGAACCAGATTCTATTGCAGCGTCAAT
>NW_003546737.1:9126-12633 GCF_000090795.2 Amphimedon queenslandica
CATAGCCATTGCGAACTTTGATGTGATGATGAAAATTGTGGTGTTGACCACAAATCAATCCACATTTTAGGCAAATCATTAGCTCTGAAATTGTAAAATGAGGTCCAAGCCTTTTCTCTTTTCTTTGAATAGCTGCTTGCTCCTTCATGACTGAAGCTAGTGGCAACAATGCCATTAAGCTTACTAACCAATTCTTTGGTGAACTGAATCACTGGCTCTTCCTTTAAGTTTTCCAGTAGGACTTCAGCATTTCTTTGTGAGGCTGTTTAGCTACTTCAGACTCTATTGGATCCTTTAGAATTGCTTCCAAAGAGGTCTTTAGTTGTTCTTCGTAGTCGCTAGACTGGGTGCAAGATGCCATAAGTTTTTAGTATACGGAAAATATACGTTCAAGCGAAACTAGCATTAAACTCAGTAAAACTGATTGTTGCCAGTCCATCCTCCTTGGTGTAGGGTCTATGATGTACTCAAAGACACTGCTATGAGACTGAGTCTGAGTAGCACACGTGCAATCATCTGCGCATGAGCAGTATGACTGAGCCACACCCTTTTGCTAAAAATTATAGTCCACAATTTTTGATAAGATGATTGTAAAACAAAATTTTAGTTGTAGCTCACTGGGCAAGAAGATCTAACTGTTTTCATTCTAGACTCAATTAATTTTATTCTAGACTCAGTTCCAATGCAACCTGATAACAGCATATAAGCATGAGTTTCACAACTGAGTAACCAGCATACTCTCCAATTCATGTTTTTAGCATTGCTCTTATTCTATTGGTTGATCAAATTTTGTTTGCATTGATAGTTCTATTGATTTTATAATGAAATTATTCCAACATACTTAATACGATCTCAGGCCAAATTTTACCACTAACTGTTAAGAGGATTTCTCAATTTTTTTAACTTTTTCTGATACATTTTACATTTAATTAAATTGAAATTTATACCTGATTTGGATCAAATTAGATTTTTAAAGTGTTTTAAAGTTATTCAAAAATTGTGCCAAAATTGTTGGCAAAATTTTGCTAAAGATTTATGATTAGGAGAAAATTCTTGATTATAATTTTTCTGATAGTTTTACTATATTTTATGACAAAGCTGATTATTAAAAGTTGCTCCAAAGGACCAAAGCCATTACTTTTCAGCTCATAAAGGATGCTAAGAAATGAAACTATCAATCACTTACTCCTAACACACAGCCTACAGCAGTAAATCATGTATCAGTTAATTGCAACATTACTCAACATTACTTTATAAAAAAGAAAGTGACTGTATATAAAGTAGTATACAAAGGTGCATATGTTTCCCCAAGATGCATTATTATCAATAGGTAATAATGGTGTATTAAATTATTTTGCTCTAGTAGTAATGGATGTACAGTTCAAATCCTGAATACTCCTTCACTTGAGATAATAAAGCATAGAAGTATCATTGGAATGATCCACTGACACACCTAAAATAATCACAATGAACTAAACAGCATGCTTTATTAGCTGACAATTAATGATGTTCAATTGAAAAAAATTAGAATTGATAAAAAAATCAAGTCCAACTTGCTATAAATCTCAAATAAGCAAAATAAGAACTGTATATTTATCAAAAAATTCTAAAATGGAGAATTTTTTTTATTGGCAAAATGGTCAATTCTGACCAAAATCCCCTCCAACTTTTTACTCAGTTAACATATATTATCAGAAAAAAGTCTAAATTATGGCTTTTGTGCCAAGTATTATGAAAAACAATCTCATAAATAAAAAAGCTGCAATGTAAGGTTGAGATTTTGGTAGCATCGGTACTTACATTGTATGGTGTGAACTGTGTAACCCTACTGAGTCTTGTTTCCCTTCCTTTGTACACTCAACTCTACTTCATTTTATTTTAATTCATGTCTCTAGTTATTATTTATATTTAATTTTATATTTGGTAAATTTTACCTTAAAATGGGTGACAATTTTAAAAATAATTTAAATTGTGCTTTGAAGTGATTTTTAAAATAATATTAAATTGAATTACAAATATGATGATCATAGACAGACAACCAAAGTACTTAATATAAAAAGCTCGCCATGCAGGCAAGTCCAATAATCATGTATAGTTAATATTGCATAGGGGTAGGAACAGGGGGGGCAGGAGGGGCATAAGCCCCCCCCCCCAACTTTGATTGAAGGGGGGCTTAGCCCCTCCAACTTTAAGTGATATACATGTATTACTATTATCAACACTATAGACTTTAGTTTAGGTAATCCTTATATGTGTGCATATTGTGTGATGATTCATTTCATAAAACAATTAATACAGTCTAGCTTAACTTCTAAGAACGCACACTAGTTTTTTTCAGAAATACACAAACTTCTACTTTTTTATTTAACAAATCTGTTAACATTAGCTTCATAGATTTTTGACGTTAAGGAGATTAAAAAACTACTTGCGCTCCACAATGTCACAAGAGCATCTTGATCATGTAGTTATTTTGCATACACATAAAGAATTTACAGACAATTTATACATCGAGGACATTGCAAAGGAATTTGTTACATTTAATGAGCATAGACGCCAATATTTTGGACAATATTAATTTCAGTACAATGATCAATTGTTAAATCATGCTCCTATGATTGCCAATAAATAATACCTTAGCCCCCCCAACTTTTAGTTTGTTCCTACCCCTATGGTTAATTGTAAAGCACTAGCTACCTTACACTTGCTCTCTTAGCCTTGTTCATAATTTCCTCATTCCACTTTTGCATTGCATTATTACATTATCCAGTACTTCTGGTACAATGTAAGTATTGTGAACAAAGCATTTGATGCCATTTATCATTGTTAAAAGTTTGCAAAAATATTAAGTCTTGGCACAAATTTTTACTACAACTTCACTTCAATCAAGAATCAATGTTGCTCAACTACTTCATGTGCTACAATCAATAATACTATATACCACACAAACAAAGTATATAAATAAAATTAGGTTTTCTTTTATAGCAGACATGCAATATTCATTAAATGACAAAACATAGTCATAAGGATAAACACAGTTTGAAACTATCTGTAGTAATTCTAGTTTAACAGAATTATTACTGTCAAAAGCACATGAAACTAGCTATGAGGAAGGAATGCAGTATTTATCTCTAATGTTACGAGCAATAATTTTTTCTTCTATTGTATCCAGTGCTGCAGCTAATGATGACCCACTGGGATGTCTTACTTTATCTTCTCCTCTTAACCAGGCAGACATACACTCATGAAAACAGTCCACTGGATCTCCTCTGTTCTTCTTGTCTATATCCACTAGCCTGGGATAATATAATCCTAACTGTAGACCTATAGTCTGTGCCATACAGAACAGGGCAATTGTTGATTTGTTGTTAATTCTTTAATAACAATATCAAGATCTTTAACATCTAAAGCAAAAACAAACTTAAACACATACTACTACCACTTAGAACTACCTAGTAGCTTATGATGTTGCACTTTATTGTAATCAAATGGAGTATAAGTGTCTCCTAA
>NW_003546737.1:13183-14613 GCF_000090795.2 Amphimedon queenslandica
ATATCTTTTACACTATACACTGCCCTTTCTCTTGGTGTATCACAGGATAGCCTAGTTCTTTAGGATCAATAACTATCTCTTTTACCTCTAGACTGGGACAGGATTCTTTGTAAACACTCATTACCTCTCCTATTACATCTCTTCTTAGAGACACTATATTGTCACATCCTTTTTCACAGGACATCATTACTAGTACACACTGGCTCTCATCCACAATTTCTATCAGTGATCCTACACCATGACCATTAAACCAATATAGTCCATTCTTCCAAAATGAGCAATGTCGCTCTAACTTGCCATCTTCTTGAGGTTGAGCCATTTTAAAAGCAAGATGTAATGAGAGAACATGAAAGTATCGAGGAGGAAAGAATTGATGCTCTCTAGTACACTGTAGACACCAACCAAACTGGTACACTTGACTAGTCAAACTCTTAGGTCTATCAGTAGACAAAAGACATGGAAAGAACAATAACCTATCTCTTATTCCTTGAGTCTCTGAGGCACTGCTTCCTGTCTCCTCTGTCTCTCCTTCTATTAAATCTGTAAATTTTAGGAATAATGGATTCAATTCTTGACAGAGTTCCATGTTCTTCAGGAAACAGATCAACATGTCAGGATCATATTAAGGGAAGAGTCTAGTTAGGCCAGACACACTAACAATAGTCCGCCAGTATTGCTAGCAATGCCAACGTGTTCTTTGAATGTCTTTGGAGCAAAGAGAATCCCATCCAACTCAGTTAGTAGTATACCCTTATCCACAACAACCCACATTTTGTCTTCACTTTTAAGAACACTGATTAAACCAATTGAGTGCAATGAATGAAGAGCATCCAACTTCCAAGTCATCTTCTTTTGTATCTGGTATAACATAATCATTATTGTCCTCAACATCAGCAGCCATCACATCCCAAAAGGTCAGTGTATTCTTGTCTGCTTCCACCAGTAGTCGGTACATTTCATGATCGTAAAGACTAGATTTATTCCTTCTTGTACTACGAATAGACACACAGGCAATAGACAATCCTTCAAAGAAGGAATCCACATGACTCCCACCAAGCTTACGACAATCTAAGAAGATAATATCACACCTTTCCCTTAAAATAATCTCCTGTATTTCTCCCTTTCTCCTCTTTTCATCGGAATTACTTATCTCATCTACATGACTAACTATTACAATAACATGGCATTGATTAAGAGCTTTCTGTGCTTCGTTTCTCACAACTGTTAGCCACTGATAAAGCTGTTTGACTGCTTCCTTTTCTAATATATTGACTACTATCAGATACACACCACCAGAACCTTGTAACAGATTCTCAATGACAGCACTGTGACTGGAGTAGTATTCTGAATGACCAGCAAATCATGAAGAACGATGTTACCCAGTGTCCTGTGTTGTAGTTTATACGGAATGATGCCAGCAGTACAGGGCA
>NW_003546737.1:15438-20038 GCF_000090795.2 Amphimedon queenslandica
ACTCCTTAATGAGGTATTTTACAATATCTATGTGCTTAATAGCAAGATGAAGAACAGTCTCACCATTCTTATTAGTAGTCATTGGATTATAGTGACAAGTATTGATGAGGTATTTTATGACATTAAGTGACCCTTTACTAGCTGCAGCATGTAGAATAGTATTTGCATTTTATCAGTGACCATTATATCACAGTTACACTCATTAATGAGGTACTTTACAACATCTATGTGTTTAACAGCACAATGAAGAACAGTACGACCATTAGTATCCCAATATTGTTCATCCATTATATGACCATTGATGTTCATGACCATACAATTCAAGACATCAAGTAATCCTTCCCTAGCTGCATAATGAAGAACAGGGACCTTTCTGTTATACTTAGTACCCATCATTGGATCACAGCCATGCTCTTTGATAAGATATTCAACTATGTCAATTTGATTAGCTTTAGCAGCTATATAAAGGTAGGATTCACCTTTATAGTATTTTTTTGGATCAAAGTGATAATTAGTGATGAGATCTTTTGCAATATCTAACCATCCATTCCTTATAGAATAATAAAATAGGTCACGTTCATTCCAGTAAAGTACATCAGGATCCTGTAAATGTAGTGACCAAACAGCATTAGCATGATCCCTTTTTTCAAATTCATTCCTACATTGTTCCATTCCTTCCATTATCAAACTATTCCTTCAGTGAGAGGGCAAGGGAATGTGTGAGAAGAAAGCAAAGGTCAAACATAGGGTCCCATCCTTTAGGGAGTTAGGCAACTATAAATTGATGGATTTACGATTTCACATGATGGCAATAAATATTATTTTTGAAAAGGAAATACAATAAAAATAATTAAACTAACCTAATGCATAATTTAACAATTCAGCTATTAATATTTTAGTAATTCAACTATGCTGCTTTCAACATTTGCCCAGTCAAGCCACACACTGCCTTGAATAGGGAACATTTCTATTTTTTTAAACAAGATTAAAATAAAGATTGTATATTGAGTCTTTAGTCTTGCAAGATGTTATGCATTGAATTCAAGAATTGATTATAATGATAGATAAATCAGAGGACACAAATCAGCCAGAATAAACACCACAAAAATAAACAAAATGAAGTTCTCTCTCTATCATTCCCTCTTGTTCTCTAATTGTCTATACTCAAACATACACTATTTATTTACATAAGATATTAACTGAGCAGTGAGCACGCTCTTAATAGTTATTAAACATTATGAATTTTATGTTAATATACCACATGAAACAGCCAATACAGTACTTGGCGCTTTGTGCCAAGTACTGTAATGGCTCTCTTGAGTACATCCCTAGTGCTGTTATGGTTCATATGCACTGAGTGCATTATCTTTCTACTTGGGATTGTTCTTTGTTCTCTGTCTCAAGTTGTGTCACTTCTTGTTGGAGCATCTTTATTTTCTGTTGAAGTTGTTCTCTTTTAGCAAGCTGTTAACCTTAGTTCCCTTATTCCTCTTTCTTTTCCTCAAACTGTCTCTTTAGATGTCTTATGTCATCCTGCTTGTGTAGTATGCTGCAATGATAAATATAAATGGTAGTAATAGTTGTAATTTTAATAGTGGCTTTTTAAAAAAGTTCTCATAACTTTGAGGAATCACTGCAAATTTACTGCAAATGTACATAACTACAATGAAGCACGAATTTTTAAATAAAAAAACTAGTTGCAATAGATATACATGTACATGCATATGCATTAAATAAATTACCTTTTTAGTAGCACAGGTGCCAGAGAGTGTCTTTCCCTTAGTAGCTACTTCCTCCTCCTTCTCGGCTTCTTTTTAAGGCTGTGTCACTTTAATAACTTTCTCCTTTTTCTCATCTTCAATTATACTAATCTCTGGTATGCAAGCTAGGAACTCTTCAACTGTACTGAAGCCATACTCAATCAGTGGGAGCTCCTTGGTTGTTATTTTCTAAATAAATGAACATAATAAAGAATAAATGCATCATTTAAACTAAACAGCCAAAAACTAAACAGCCAAACACAAAACAACAACACAGCACAGTCCATATCATCTACACAAATTTATGTACATTGCATCAAAGCAAATTAGAGGATAAAAATTCCTCAAATATTTTAACAATTATTAATAATAAAATAAAAGCTAGATCATACACTATCACATAAAAACAAACCTAAAAAAACTTTGGAAACTGGAGAACAGGAACAGGTGAAGACCCTTCCAATATTCTACACACTAGCAGTGAAAATGTTTCAGGAATGGATGTGGGCTTTTTGATTAATGCAGTTGCTGCAGAAACACCTGTAATAAAAACATTAATAAACACTGAATTGTAAATGTGAATTGTACATCTGTATATGTGCAAAAAAGACGAGCCACAACTATTTCTATAACAACATACTCTACATTCCCAATTTACATACATGTACAATGTATACAGTTAAGTACATGTAAATGTAATCTGACAATGTAAACACCTTTACTTTGAGAAAACAAAATAGTCTTAAAAACAAAAATAGTTCACAGAACCATTACAAAAATCTCCATTTTAAATGCTACATGTACATGTACAATACTTACTAGCAGCGTCTTGTTTTTTTAGCAAAAACAAGATACTCTCCATCTTTTGTTGGTTTCTCTAAGTCAGCAATATCTGTCATCTCAAACAACATCTCCACAATGCTAGCATGCCCTAAAGACTGCCATGGTAGGTCCTCAATAAAGTAATTCTAAAAAAAGCAACATATCAAGTCAACAGCACTGTAATCTAAGAACAAGTAATACCTTGTATTTAGTTGGAATATCAGAAGCTTTAACACCACTTTTTGAAGATTTCAGAACCTACATTAACACAAAAATTATACATAAGGAAAATTATCAAACAAACAAATAAAACAAATGATATGTGCAATAGCAGTAACAGCAAATTTTTTTTGATATTAGAAATTGAATCAAATTAAATTATCAACATTAAATGCATGTGTAATGCGTTAAGTTGTTCCAAAACTTATGAAATCAAAATACATGTGAAGTCACATACATGAAGACATTGATACACTATGTGTAATAAAACAAGTTACCAGGGTTCTATCCAGTGGGAAGGGGCAGGGGGGAAGCTTCCCTCAAAACGCTTCAGCTACCCCCTCCCCAAAACTTCAGGCTCCCCCCCATGCACTCCTGTAATTGCATGCATGAAGCTTTAGAAGAAATTATAGACCACTACAAACAGTCAAAACAAAAAAGAATAATGCTATAGAATGCATGTACCTATAAAAAGAAAATTCTTAAATGAAGTTTGAAATAGTATACAGAGGCTGTATAGTACATGTACATAGATGATACATGTATGTACACAACCTCCCCTCCCCCAGGGTCAACTGCTCTGGACTTCCCCCCAAACAAAAATTCCTAGATAGAACCCTGGTTACACTTATTCTAAATGGCATAAATGCATTGGTCAAATTAATCAAAATTTAAATGTATCACACAACCATGACAAAGGCAGTACATTTGATTAGAACAAAATAAGATCACCATACATGCAACATGCAATGAAACAAACTATCACTGTCAATCTCAGTCATAAACATTATTTATTTTGCGCTATTAAAAAACAAAGCAAAAATATGTTTAAGTGTACATGCCTTTTAATGTACTTACGGGTACGTAACAACTTTGGAACTACATGTACAATATTCATAATTTATTTCAGGAAACTACATGTATATCATAACTAAAGAGTTATACGTACATGTTGCAATACAAATGGATACCAATCCATGTCTAGGGAGTACTTATCAAGTGACTTGATAGACGTGAGCATGCTATCATAATGACAATAGTTAGGTGATACTATAACTATTACATTATAAATCATGATACAAGATCATGCTACAATGTTAACAAACAAATACAGGGTATGGTGAGTGATATTTACATTGTATGTGTAACTGAAGTTTCATAACACTACAGCAAGCTAAAATTTACAAAATTTATGATGATAATAACTGATATTTTTTTCTTACTTTGCTCCTTTATCAAGATAATAATATCTATCAGTTTAATGGATGTAAAAGTACATGTATAGATTGCATTATGCAATGTTATGCCTTACATGTACAGGAAATGTATATGATAGCTACATGATAAATTAGGTAACCAGGATTGGAAACTGATCATGAGATCCCATTCAAATCAATGTAATTATTCAGGTACAGTCTCTATGACAGATAAATATCCCTGTCATGGTGATAAAGAATGGTCTCTAGTGAAGTGCCGCAAGTTGTTTTACTTGTACTTAGACTTGTTGCGTTGTAATAATAAGAAATCAATTTACAAAACTCAACTGTAAATGTATGTGATAACACACTTAATAATAACAGATGAGAGTTAGAGTGGAAGAAACAGTGAATATTAATAATGATGAAATTGATAAGCACAATATGTATGTGAGCAAGATGTGTGTGTGATTATAGACTTATCGATTGGTATAGTCGAGAGAATTGAATGAGAGTCGGATGAGAGTCTGATAGGAGATCGAAAGGAGGTCGAGCGTTGAGAATTTGAAGATGATGAGTGCTCGAGAATTTAGACTAGCAGAC
>NW_003546737.1:25913-29407 GCF_000090795.2 Amphimedon queenslandica
CAATGAAATTTGCTCAAAAGTTAATATTCGTGTGAGCTAATTTTCGTGTTCTGGCCATAGTCTACATACAATAGAATGGCATTAGAGGTGTTTTAAATTTCGTGGATTTAAGGTGAGCACGAAAATAACGAAATTTAATACACCTCGAAAATTAAGACGCGTGACCGACCGTTGGTCTAACTATTATTAAAGTTAATTCATTGAATGTGGGTGTGGTTACAATGAAATAAAATGGCAGCTATCAGCAAGTCTGAGCTTACTTTGCCACACACGGTCGGAAAGATAAGACTAAGCATCTGTCCAAAGTCGTCTCTAGCAGCAAGGAAGGTTGGGAAAGCAGATATACAGTCTTCTTTCTGACATATAGGACTCTAATGAGATCATGGACATTGGACAAGACAAGTTGCATGCATAAGTCAGTTTCTGCTGTGCCCTTCTCTAGCAATAACAAAGCAGATCTTCTCACAATAATGATTTAGTGACTGCTTCTAACTATTGTCAATGCTATCAGTAAAACAACTTTAATAGCTGCAAAGATTCTTTAGTGATGAAGTAATGAGCAACTTAAGATCTACGTGGACATAATATAGTCTACAGGGCAATACACACTGGCAACTCAACATATATGTTAAGACAGGAAGTGCTCTACAAACCAATGGCCACCATTTACGTAAGGTAAGAATTGAAATAATTCTATCTTTACTTTACAGAAACGGTGGCCAGTGGTTTATACAGCCCTTCCTTCTTAACGTATAGCCTTAAGTTCCCTGTGTGTATTGCCCTTTAGACATGCAAAAATGCTTCGCTTGCTCATAGATCATACAGCACACAATCTATGGCTTGCTTTTGCTCGCCCTTTGAATGTTTGACATTCGTCTAGTATTGATGCTTTTTTGTTGATTTTATCAAAGCAATTCTTTTTTGGCCTTGCCAGCAATTAGTGTGGGCGAGGACTTCGTAGTTAAGTCTGGTGTCCTTTATTCACTCATTCATTCATTCCGTCCACCATAACTCTCACTTTGAAGCTCTGTGATTTTAAAAGGAGTTTCATTACAGTCCCCAGAACTTTGAAAAAGTTAATTTCTACTACTTTATCAAGTATAAATGACAGTAAATGGCACCAAAAGTCATCAATTTTGCCAAATGTAGAAGGTTCTCGATGGATTTTTTCATGCTTAGAGTAACAGGGCTTTAAAGTATCTTTAGAGAGTCACAGAAACTTACTTAAACTAACAACATAGCATTTTGCTGGAACTTTTTTTGTTTTGAAGATATGAATATCTAAAACTACTTACCTCTTGACTTTACATGAGGCACTTGTCCTTTGGAAGGGTAGTTTAAGTCTATAAACTTTAGACACTTGACAAGAGTTGGTATGCAACAAACAAGAATATTAGCATTATGTTGCCAAAACAAAACAATTCCTGCATCACTCAATAACATTCTTCACTGAATCGTGCTTTGAGAAGCAGTCACTGAAAGTAAGACATTTTTGCCTCAAATTTGACAGAAGCTAAGACTTGATGGTACCATCCTGCAAATCCTTCATAGACAAGTAGCCAAACTTCTTGCTATATCGCACATGAATCTCTACATTTTGTTGCTTAGATAAGGCTACTTTGAAGTTGTTTTCTCCATTCCTAAAATTACGTATTAAAATACTTTCCGCTGACACTTGATTGCTCAAGGGCATTAGGAAACTTGACTTATGAGCCAGTAGATATGACATTCAAATTAATGTATTATTCAGATGGAACGGTAAGTCAGTAGAGAATGGTCATAAAATGCAATGACTTCTTATACTATTATAATAACAGTTTAACATGTGTAGATACATGTATAATTCTCTAAAACTCGAGTCAAATGATTTTGAATGTCCACTTTTCAAAAGACAAAAAAAGGAATATCTCAAGTCTAAACATCACGAATATCATCAATAGTGTTAGTCTCGCCCCACCCCTTCGCTACCTGCGGAGGTAGCGAAGGGACGGGGCGAGACTACAATAGTGTTAATTGTTTTTATTTAAAATGTTATTTATCATTAATCTTGTTATTTATCAATTGTTGTTATTTATCAAGAGTGCTGTTATTCATCACTATAGTGTAGTCATGTTGCATATGTGCTTCAAATGGACTCAGAATAGACCAGTTGGCGCTAATTGTATTCAGTGAATATAGACTATATTCATCGTGATACCGTAAATAAAGTAAAATTTTCCTGCCGTCATTATGGAGTCTTAGTTACTAAGAGTAGAATGGGAGAAAGTAATATATCTTTGCTTCTATATCTTCTAGTGGCACTTATTAAAGTCCATGAGCCAACTCTAGACACTGGATGATGGTCAGTAAGCAGTAGCAATACTGCTGTAACGAATAAATACAGCAGTTTTTGGAGAAAAAGCTCTTTCCACGATCGCTCTATAGACAACCCTTGGAAGTAGGACTCCAAAATGGCAGAAGGAAAATTTTACTTTATTTACAGCATCACAATGAATATACTTAAAATTCTATGAATATACTTAGCACCAACTGGTCTATAGCATTTAAAGGGTAAGTCTGGTGTATTTTTGGGATATTAATTTTATTAGCTTAATATGATTGCCTGACCATAATAATGATGTATTCTAACCCCCATTGTCTAAACAAGCGTAACAGGGTAAAAATATTCCTATAATTGATTTCACCACCTTGCAAGTACAACTTGGTCATTATTAAGACTTATAGAGGCTCTCTCTACCTTATAATGCTTCTAGAGAAGTCTTTAGACAGTATCTCTATGCTCTCTTGCTGTTAGAAAGCTCTTAACTTTGTCCCATGTGTAAGCCGCCATTTTGTTTGCCGTGGCCACACCCACTCACGTAAAGGAGCGTGGGCGGGTAGTTGCTAAGGCTTGTTATTTCTCCAATACAACGTGTATAGAAGAAATGTAAGTGTGGACATACAAATAAATAAATATATATATATATATATATAGATAGCGCGATGGTGAATTCAATTATAGGAACGACCTGGGGGCTACGCCCCCAGGTCGTTAAAAATTTTATTCACAGAGATATGAGCTTTGAAAAAAATGCTCATTTATTGTTACTTCCTGTCATTGGGTGTGGCTAAACGTGACATCACCAGAGGCATAGCTGCAGCTAAATCCATTCCTTTATAGGGGGAATTAATGCTTTATTCTCATGCCAAGTAATGTAATAGCACTAATTTAAAGATTGGAATCATTAGTCCTCATTATTCTAAGCATGCAACAGCAAGAAAAAGGCTCAAAATATTTAAAAAGCAATCGAAATTTCGAATACATGGTAGTACAACAGTAGTACCTAGTCCCCACTTACAAAAACATGGGCAAGGCCATAAATACTACTAGAACTTTTCTAACTGTTTAGATTTGACCAGTAATAATTTATTAATAACTAAAATAAGCATATAGAAAAATGCTCCTTAAAATTTCTAAGAAAACTTTGAAAGCATGACAATGCATATACATAATC
>NW_003546737.1:30605-34689 GCF_000090795.2 Amphimedon queenslandica
GATAGTAGAAATAGCTCTGACTGAAAAGAAAGGTCTTGCTTAGTCTTATCACAACAGCCTATGCTTTATCAATGCTAATAATTACTTGTCTTTACTTCAAAAATGTTCCAGGCAAAGTTTTGTATTTACTTCCTTTTTTTGTACTATTGGACAGTAAAAATCTTGTACAATCTCAAAATAACCCGGGACTTTGTCAAAACTTTGTTATATTTTTGTTATAAATATTAAAAAACTTAAAAATTTTCATTGAGGAGTAATTTTTATACACAAAGGAATGGTAAAATGGCGGAGTGCAAGTACCCCACAATCAAACGGTAAATGTTCCGCACAAAGTTTCTCCAATCCGGATGATACTCACTAGAAACACAGGTATAATGATTGAGAATAGCTACAAAACCAGGGACCTGGATATTTCTGTTCCTAGAGAGAAATGAAGGCTCCTACATTTTAAAGCCCATTGAGTGCCCTGTATAAAATGAATAATAGTATACGGAAAATAACCCGGAATATTGTACTACGTGACCCCTCATTTCTGGACCTGTTTATTTATGTCTGTGGTGAGTTCGGTGATGAATAGATGACTATCTCACCATAAATGACTTGCAAATGCTGCTGTACCTCTCCTAAAAAATCTGTGGCTGCTCATAACAATCATGAAAACATTTAACTAGATTCTTAACTTTTAATTGGGGCGAGCCTGAGCTCGCCCCACTAAGATGAGTACGGGTCTGTATGTATGCACGGGCACAATACGGTGGTCTAACTATTATTAAAGTTAAATAGCCTAATCTTCATTGAAAACGGGTGTGGTCACAATGAATAAAATGGCAGCTATCAGCAAGTCTGAGTTTATTTGCAGCAAACTGTCGCCAAGGTAAGACTAAACTGCTGTCCAAAAACATCTCTAGCAATAAGGAAGGTTGGAAAAGCAGATATACAGTTTTTTCCTGGGTATAAAGGACTCTGATAAGTTGAATGCAAGTGAGAATGTACTGTATAGCCTAGCTGCATGGTGAGATCTATTCTAGGTGATGTTTCTTCTCTAGCAGCAAGCCTAGGTTAACAAAGCAGATACACAATCTTCAAATATGATTTTTGCAGTGATTGCTTCTAAGCATCTTTAATGCTATCAGTAAAATAAGTTTAATTCCTGCAGACTGAGATTCTTGAGTGTTGAAGTGACTATAGATCTACTGTATTAGCCTTATTGACATGTACAGTTGCTTTGCTTGCTCATGTATCATACAGCACATAGATAATCTATGCCTTGCTTAGGCTCGCCCCCTTAATGCATTGCATTCTCCCTAGTAATTATGATGCCTGTGGTGTGCTATAATGGAGGTAATGATAATCATAGTTCATAAACACAATATAGATGGACACTAAAATAACAATGAGCAGCTGCTTGACATGTGACCACCAAGACTGGCTTTTATAATAACAGTGCAGCAAAGTCAGTCTACTACAGCAAGTCTGGCAAGGCAGAGAGCAACAGAGGCAGAAAGTCAGTGATGGCCAGTCCGTCATCAGGACTTAATTCTGCATCAAGGACCCAATTAGGTAAGAAAGAAACCATTGTATTATCATCATTGTTATTAACTATAAAAGGTCAGAAACATCTTGATATTGTGCTCAATGCATGTAAAGGATGCTGTGCTCATTGGGAAAAACTAGGACTGAGATTAGGCCTCCATAATGACACAATAGAACAGATAAAAAGAGATGAAAATGAATGCACTGAGCGAATGAGAGTAATGCTGACAGGGTGGCTGAAAGGGAATTATGAAGTGTCAGAAAGATATCCAGAACCATCCCAACATTCACTGTGTATTGCAGTAGCTGGGATTAACAGAAGCCTGGCAGAAACTATAAGCAATGATCCATTATTCAGTGACATCAATAATACACAAGGTAAAAGAAGAGTAGTGTCTTTGTAACACAACATTAGAGTAGTATTTACTACATAAAAACCTTATATACATTAATGCACTATAATAATGAACAATTATGTGCTACATCTACATATAGACCACCCGCACATTAGGTAACACTTCTTTGAAGTCGGCAAAACATTGCGGTACATGTGGCCAGGCACACCCACTGGTTGGCAAGAAGCAAAATGGTTGTGAGCTATGGTGTCGTTGGGTGTCAAAAAAGGCATGGAAAAAACAAGAAACTGTTTGGCTTCTGAAGAATCCCAATTTTGCCAAAAAGAAGCTAAAAAAGTTGTGGATAAACACTATAAAGAGAAGAAACAGGAAACTAACCAAACATACACAACTATGTGGAGATCATGTAATTCTAATGTAATTATCTAGGAAGGTCGGTTGATAATCATAGGCAGATCTAGACCCAGGTAGATCAGACTAGATTCTACTTGAGACCACACCCAGTGGTGTGGTTTGGTTATAATAAGGGCTGGATTGCATGATAACACTGTTATATTCTTATCACAATACATCTGAACAATCACAAAAGACAGTAATAACAATATACATAGTTCCTGCAGCAGGTCAGGAAGTCTTAAGTGGTCAATAATTAACTACTTGACAACACCCCTTCATAAATATTAATGAGCCTGGGTGGTCTTGAAATCCTAGATCCGCCTACATTGATAACTAGAGCTGAAACAGATATCCTAATTATCCAGATTTTATTATTCAAGTATCCGGATAGTAATTATTGACAAATAGGATAATTAAACTTAATAACTAGACTTTATAATTAATTAATGCATTTCCCTCAGTTAATGACGCGCAATAAAAGAGTAAGTTCTTGAAGCTATCAGCCTTTTCAGCCATTTATTCATCTTCTTTGAGCTTTCCAACTACCAGAAATGTACACTTAGCTTTTCTGATGTCTGCAGTCAA
This sequence comes from Amphimedon queenslandica, assembly GCF_000090795.2. Lineage (NCBI taxonomy): Eukaryota > Metazoa > Porifera > Demospongiae > Haplosclerida > Niphatidae > Amphimedon > Amphimedon queenslandica. The sequence goes on from NW_003546737.1 coordinate 33,476, forward strand.
TAACTAATTAACTATTATTAATTAACTATCAGGAAGAAATTTAAACAGGATATCCAGATAATGAAATGCTACATCCGTTTCAGGTCTATTGATAACCTTATGCTGATATAGAATATGTCCGTACTGTTTTTTGCCTATAAAGCAAAGAGTAATAAGAGACGAACAGTGTCAGCCAAAGAAACAAGCTGCCTTATAGTTAAAGAAACTTAGATCAAACTTTCTTCGTCCTCTTTTAAAGAAACAGCATAAATTGTCCTAACATGTCCACTTTTGTAGTAGTTAGTTGTAGGCCTCTAGTTCTTTCCAGGACATGACCTGCTCTAGTGTGAATAGCCCAGGCCCAATAACAAAGTAGGTGAAAACTATATGGCCAAACTCTAGATTTGGCCAGTTCCTGATCTCTGATGTGAAATGGATGCTGTTTTTTTCAGGCAAGAGTCATTCATCATTGATTATCTAAAAAACAGATTTCAGCTTTGACAACATAGCTGCTTTCTGGCATCCTCAAACAAAGACATAAAATGCTCACTCCTCATACAGTCATTTTGCTTTTTGCCAGCCAGTGGGTGTGCTTGCCCATGTGTACCCCAATATTTTGCTGACTTCAAAGAAATATTACTTAATGTGTGGGTGGTCTATTGCATGCAATTAGTCAATATACATGCAGTGATGACAGCTGCATGAGTGCATGACACATATTAGCAAAATTAAATTGATGATTATTGAATTTTGTATTACCAGTGACTGTAGTTCTAAATTTCAAAATAAATGCCCCCTATATATTTCCTACTCTGCAGAATGCCAAAATAGAGATATATTTGTAAAACATTGTACGGTATGTGACATGAGAAAACTGCAACTCTTTCTATACCCTAAAACAAATGTTTTGTAGATTTTAATTTTAAAATACAAGTGAACACAAAATTATATTTTCTTTAGAATAACAGATTAATTATGATATGTGATACTATAGGATCCAATAACAGCAGACCTCCATACACAAAACAAGAATTGATGCAGCTCTGTACTTGCACTAAATGTGACGAGGAGACAATAATCACCACGGGCTGCTCTGACAGAAAAGACTTCCATGCTCTTGATACCAAACGACTTTCACAAGAACAGTGGGAAGTATATTTAGGTTATGCCACAGAAAAAATACAAGAAATGAAAGACGAATGGAGTGAAACTTATGATAAAATTAGTCAATCAAT
>NW_003546737.1:34906-41561 GCF_000090795.2 Amphimedon queenslandica
CCATCATCCTCTAGAAAGAATAGTTTATAAATGTGGAACAGAAAATGATAAACAAGAATATGAAATTATGTTGCCAAAACAAAACAATTCCTACGTCACTCAATAACATTCTTCACTGACTCGTGCAGTCAGGATCTTGGAGGAGCAGTCACTGAAGAAAAAAAGTTTCGCCTCAAATTAGACACAGAGCTAATACTTGATGGTATCATCTTGCCATACCTTCATAGAAAAGTAGCTAAACTTCTTGATATACCGCAAATGAATCTCTACATTTTGTCGCTTAGAGAGGGCTGCCTTGAAGCTGTTTTCTCAATTCCTGAAGCTACGTATGAGAAATACTTTCCACTGACGCTTGATCGCTCAAGGGCATTGGAAAACTTGACTTATGAGCCAGTAGGACTGAAATTCAAATCAATATATTATTCAGATGTAAGTCAGTAGAGAATGGTCATAAAATGAATCTAATTATTTACTAACAGACTTGGAGTGTCAAATCTGATGAGCAAGACGCATCATTCACTGATACAGAAGGTTAGATGCTAAATTTACTTTTCCTCACCACTATACTAGCATGTTTTATATTACATGCATACAGTAAATATATGTACATGAAACACTTATATTTTGTAGATAATACATTGTAAATTTTGCCAATTTCACAGATGGTATTAATTTTAAAAATTAAACTCCACCAAAATTTAATGCCACACCTTGTTTAGTAAATAATGTTTAATAGTCATTTTCTGAAATTTTGATTTGCAAATTTCTAGCAGGAAAAATTTCAAAAAATTATGTACATGTATCCATTAAATTAAGTGCTATATGATATCTTTGTAGGACAAGTTATCATCAGAGACCCAAATGATACAAAAACAGACATACATGTATCGATACCAGTGAATCACACAGACAATGGTAAGCAAAATTGGTAAAGGGAGTTAGTAAATAACTGAGTGTCAATTGTAAATTACCTTGTTTACATAATAAATTAAAGCCAATTACCAACAGTATAGCAGGATTCATGGTATGGAATTAGATTGTCAAAAAAGTCAAATTAAAACTTAATTGTCAGTTGTTGCATATGTACAAGTGGTACTGACATGTCCTCTATTCAACCATTTAAAAATACACACATACACCAAAGGTATACTGGTTTATTTTTTAGGCTGAAAATTTTTGCCAATCTTGCATTTGTAAAATTGTGCAAAATTAATGTTTGGGCATAGCTTGCAGACTGCACCATGTAGCAATGGAGATGCACAATTTTGCAGTGAATAATTTTTGCGATGAATTAAAAACTGGTATAGTCCAGTATTTAGGATTGGAAACATGTCAGTACAATACAAGTACGGTAAAGCGAATTTTTTCAGAGAATAATAATTTTCTCAAATGGTCTAAATCCAGAGGTTCACAAAATTAATTTTCACAAATTTCAACTATTGTGCCATCTTTTACTGTATTAAATGTAAATTGAGTTCCAAGGAACTTAATTTTGTGAATCTGCACAATTTGTTATCCTCAAAAAACTGATATGCAGTACACTTAATAGGTCAAACCAACAAGAACACTACAAAAAGTGATAATACACTATGCACACCTGATATATCTAATGGGGCAAACAAGCATGAATTGGTTCCAGAGGATGACAATGATGAAGACAATGATCCTTTTGCTAATACAGGAACAAACTTATATAATATAATTAGTGAACAAAACGATACATACACTGAACTGGAGCACATTGTACCACAGCCAGGTAATTATTAATTTATAATTACACTATTTATTAATAATCTTATCAGGCCGCAAAATGCACCGAATATCAGTAAGAGAAACGGCTAACGAGAAACCGTTCGTACTACATTCGCCTCCCTATAACAAAGAAAAACAATAATTGTTTTACATGTACGATTTTAAAACTAATGGTTCATGCATAGTTGCTTGTTATTTGAAATGTTTTACAGTGTGATTCATTGGTTGTTATATAGAGTAAGATATTAATTCTTTATTTTGTAACAAGTGTATGAGAGGGGCGGAGTCAATTATTAGTGTGTGGTTTTTTTTAGTATAAGAAAACATGGAAGTTGTAAGTATGGAAGTATGACAGAGCCATACTGTATGGCTAGAAAATTTTGAGGGCATAAATTTTAGTGTTTTAGTGAAAAGCTCTTAATTCTTTAATTTTGAGGGGGTTAAATTTCACGTTTTTGCACATGCACTTGCATTAAGTCATTGATTTTCACATGCTGCGCATGCGCAGTGAGCATTTCCTGGCATTAATTTTCGTGGTTAAGAAGTTACCCACGAAATCTGCAAAATTAAATACCCCACGGAATTTTCTAGCCATACAGTATAAAGATTCTAATGACTCCTAAAAATGGTCTTTCCAGCAGTTTTACTATAAATTTTGACTTTATGATCTGTGTATGCATTAAATTTGTGAACTGAGTGAAGTATGATGCATTAATAATTATCAATGTAATGTTAATAAGAATTAATTATTAGCCTAGGCAGACAACTGGCCTGTCAATAAACAAAAAGGGGGCGGATTCAAGTCTATGGACAAATTTTAGCAAGCATTAAAAACCATCAACATATTTACAAAATCAATCATAATCTATTGGCAAGAAAAACTGTCAATCAAAACCCCACCATTTCGTTTTAATCTGAGCATGTTCAATAGCAGATGACATTTAATATAAAATAAGCCACAATTAATGACTGGAATAATTTTGGAGTGAATCAGGTATGTATTACAAATACATGTACATGTACACAGGCATAATATAAACTAAGTACAGTATATATTTACTACATTACAAAATTTACTGCAAATGTAGATACATGTAAGTACAAGGAAGCATAAAATTTTTAAAATAAAAAAACACTAGTTGCAATAGCTAAAAATTAAAATAAAGTACCTCTTTAGTAGCACATGTATCAGAGAGTGTCTTTCCCTTAGTAGCTACTTCCTCCTCCTTCTTGGCTTCTTTTTCAGGCTGAGTCACTTTAATAACTTTCTCCTTTTTCTCATCTTCAATTATACTAATCTCTGGTATATGCAAGCTAGGAACTCTTCAACTGTACTGAAGCCATACTCAATCAGTGGGAGCTCTCTGGAAGTTATTTTCTAAATAAATGAACACAATAAGGAATAAATGCATCATTTAAACTAAACAGCCAAACACAAATAACACAGTATAGTCCATATCATCTACACAAATTTATGTACATGTACATTGTATCAAAGCAAATTAGAGGATAAAAATTCCTCAAATATTTTAAATAATAAATTAAAGCTACATCATACACTGTCACATTAACGAACCTCAAAAAACTTTGGAAACTGGAGAACAGGAACAGGTGGAGATTCTTCTAATATTCTACACACTAGCAGTGACAATGTTTCAGGAATGGATGTGGGCTTTTTGATTAATGCAGTTGCTGCAGAAATACCTATAATAAAAACATTAATAAACATTGAATTTTAAAGGTGAATTGTACATCTGTATATGTGCAAAAAAGAGTCACAACTAATTCTTTATACATCATTTTGATTATTTTAAAGTGTAACAACATACTCTACATGCCCAATTTACATACATGTACAATGTATACAGTTAAGTACATGTAAATGTAATCCAACAATTTAAACACCTTTATTTTGAGAAAAAAAAATAGGCTTAAAAACAAAAATAGTTCACAGAACCATTACATAAATCTCCATTTTAAATGCTACATGTGCAAGTACAATACTTATTACCTTACTACACATTATAGCATACAGTTAATTATGATTATTACTTACAGAATACTATGATAAATGGCAAACAGTACCATATAATAAATAAGATACAGTACAATATCATTAATAGCATACAGTACATTATGATGAAGATGAATAGCAAACAGTTCAGTATGATTAATAGCATTCAGTACATGATTAATAGCTTACAGTCCATTATAACAAATAGCAAGGAGTACATTATAATAAGAAGCATACAGTCCAATTATGATAAATAGTACGAATTACATTAATAGACAACAGTACATTATGATTAATAGCAACAAGTACAAAAAGTAAAAGTAAGTAATAAATTTTATCCTTTAAAACTTGTAGTTTTGGAGAAATAAGCACTTGGCAATTTAAATGTAAACCAATGCAGTTTTAAAGAAATTTGAATTGATTTTTGCTCACAAACTAAAAGCTTGTTGACAAAAATATTTGTTGTGCTTAACAAGGATACTAATAGGGTGTTGCGCTAAAGTTTCACATCACAAAAACTCTCAAAAATTAAAAAAATACAATGGACTATATGATACAAAAATTTTCATATGATTTAAAACTTACTGATCCAATCTCTGGATTAGACACCACTAGCTTGTCACCACTTATTCCATTATAAAAGTGAGCCATGTCATCATGCAGTGAATCAAGAGCTTGTGTTGTCTGTTCTCCTATTATCTGTATACACAGGTAACTTGGTGTCTTCACATATGTTACATACACACCAAACAGTTTAGAGCCTTTTGGAATAGACACAACCGAATAACACAATGAATAATCGGTTAAAATATCTTAAATTAATTAACATCTATAGCAGAGAAGAGAACTAATAAATTTATTAATTGCATCTCTTAGCCATTTTTGACAAAATAGTTCACATTATTAATAATTCATATAATCAAAATAAGCTCAAATTTTTGACAATTTAAAAATAACATTAATGAAGTCTATCGACAAAATTTAGTAAGCATTAAAAAAAACATCAACATAATTAACAAAATCAATTACCGTAGAACGGGAAATTTTTGTTGTTAAAATATTTTCGTGGTTATAGTGACCCATGAAATATTGACACACAAAATATTTTCTACAGTCAATAATAAGATTACAGGAATTATTTTAACGTGCAGTAGTCCACACACGAGGCTCTTCTAAAAGCCCAATGAAGGCCTGAAGCTCTCACCCAAGAGGCTCCTTGTCAGTTTCAGTGTTTTCACGAGCAACTTCCATTAAATAGCTGTCCAGCGTCATCAAGAGTTAGTAGCTACGTGTCTAGTGTATGATGCATCCAAAATTTTTTATGTTGAAAAAATTCATGGATGGGTCAGCCCACAAAAATACAACACCTTTACAAAATTTAATGCCAATTATTTTTAACATAAAATTTCCCGATCTACGGTGTAATCTATTGGCAAGGAAACAACTACCAATAAAAAACCCCACGATTTCATTTCAATCTGAGCATGCTTAATGACAGATGGCACTAAATACAAAATTAGCCACAATTGAAAACTGGAATAACTTCGAAAGTCGGAACGAATCATGCTTACATTATAATACAAAAAATGCCTTATACGTGTACATGTACACATGTAAATAATGCAAACTAAGTACAGTAACAGTATATTTACTACATTAAAAAATTTACTGCAAATGCATATACTGTAAATCTTTAAATAGAAGCCGCATTTGAATAAACGCCGGGGTAGCAATACAATTTAACTATCAATATGCAACACTAGCCCAGTAGTGATTCAGTAGTCTAGTGGATAATGCCTTAAGTGCCAGAAGTCAAAAGCATGAGGTCATGGGTTCAAACCCTGCTCTGTGCCTGATTTTTTTATTTTTTATATATATTTTTGAGGTCCAAATACCATTTTAGGAAATAGATGCCCAGGCTTTTATTTAAGGAAATACAGTAGCTACAATGAGGCATGAAATTATAAAATAAAAAACTAGTTGCAACAGATATATATGCATTAAAATAAATTACCTTTTTAGCAGTACAAGTATCTGAGAGTGTCTTTCCCTCAGTAGCTACTTCATCCTCTTTCTTAGCTTCCTTTTCAGGCTGTGTCACTTTAATAACTTTCTCCTTTTTCTCATCTTCAATTATACTAATCTCTGGTATGCAAGCTAGGAACTCTTCAACTGTACTGAAGCCATACTCAATCAGTGGGAGCTCCCTGGTTGTTATTTTCTAAATAAATGAACACAATAAGGAATAAATGCATCATTTAAACTAAACAGCCAAACAAAAAATAACACAGACACAGTCCATATCATCTACACAAATTTATGTACAGGTACATTGTATCAAAGCAAATTAAAGGATAAAAATTTGTCAAATATTTTTAATAATAAATTAAAGCTAGATCATATACTATCACATTAATGAACCTCAAAAAACTTTGGAAACTGGTGAACAGGAACAGGTGGAGACCCTTCTAATATTCTACGCACTAGCAGTGACAATGTTTCAGGAATGGATGTGGGCTTTTTGATTAATGCAGTTGCTGCAGAAATACCTGTAATAAAAACATTAATAAACACTGAATTTTAAATGTGGATCGTACATTTATATGTGCAAAAAAAGAGACAACTATTTCTATAATTACAATTTTGATTATTCTATTGCAGTAACAACATACTCTACATGCCCAATTTACATACATGTACTATAATCAAGAGTACATAATATATAAAGAGAGTATCGAACGACCCTATAGAAGACTACTGCATGAGGGCGTATTTGCTCAAAGTCACAATCCGCATACTCTAGTATACTTATCATATCACGTGATCCACCATGTGGCAACATTATCTGGCCCTTAGCTTTTAAAACTTGGCAATCTCTTCCAATACAAG
>NW_003546737.1:41571-50206 GCF_000090795.2 Amphimedon queenslandica
GGCTGGAAAGATGAACTACAAAGGCAGTGCTGCTAGTATCCAGGAGTTTGTGCCCCAAGCACTTGCCAACTTGTGACAACGGCAACTCAATGTCTACGCGATAATTATATTCATTGATAAAGTATACTGGAGTATGCGGATTGTGACTTTGAGCAAATACGCCCTCATGTAGCAGCTTGTATAGGGCCGTTCGATACTCTCTTAAGTATTATATACTCTTGCTATAATGTATACAGTAAAGTATGTGTAAATGTAATTCAATAATGTAAACACCTTTAACATTCAGAAAACAAAATAGGCTTAAAACAAAAATACATGTAGTTCACAGAACCATTACATAAATCTCCATTTTAAATGCTACATGTACATGTACAAAACCTACCAGCAGCGTCTTGTTTTTTAGCAAAGACAAGATACTCTCCATCTTTTGTTGGTTTCTCTAAGTCAGCAATATCTGTCATCTCAAACAACATCTCCACAATGCTAGCATACCCTAAAGACTGCCATGGTAGGTCCTCATTAAAGTAATTCTAAAAAACAACTTATAACCAGCAATATAACTTTAGAACAAGTAATACCTTGTATTTCGTGGGAATATCAGAAGCTTTAACACCACTCTTTGAAGATTTCAGAACCTGCATCAACACATAAAAATTATACATGAGGAAAATTAACAAACAAATACATGTAAATAATACAAATATTAGGTGCAATAGCAATAACAGCAAAAATTGTTTTTTAATATTAAAAGTTGAATCAAATTAAATTATCGACATTAAATGCATGTGCAATTCTAAACTTTTCAAATGAAAATACATGTAAAGTCACAAACATTAAGATATTGATACACCAAATGTACATTAAATGTACCACACATCCATGACAATAACAATACAATTGATTCGAACAAAGTAACACCGCCATACATGTAACATGTACTTTCATCACATGTTACATGTATGGTGGTGTTATGAAGCAAAACTATCACTGTCATGCACATTATTTATTTTACGCACATTAAAAAAACAAAGCAAAAATATAAACATGCGTGTCGTTCATGCACATACAGGTACGTGACAAAACTCTTGTATTACAATATTCATATTACAGGAAACTACATGCATATCATAAGTAAAGAGTTATACGTACATGTTTCAATACAAATGGACACCAATCCATTCAAATCAGAGCATTATATGTCTAGGGAGTACTATCAAGTGACATGATAGACGTGAGCATGTTATCTCAATGACAGTAGTCAGACGATATTGCAACTATTAGATTACAAATCATGATACAAGATCAAGCTACAATGTTAGCAAATAGATGTAGTAGGTGTGTCACTTGTTATTCACAAATGACATACATAGTATAGCACACATACATGTAGCATATATGAACATGTGTGTATACACACACACAGTACAGTATGTGTAGTATAAAAATTTACAAACTTAAAAAAATCAATAGATAATTAATTTCTAAAAATATAAAGCACCTATTGCTATAATCCCATACCATTTAAAAGTAAAATTTTCTGGAAGTAAAAAAATTGAGATGGAAACATTACAGTACATTGTACAGTATGTGTCGTATTTGCAATATAAGATTACACATCCTATGTAAACAAAAACAGAAAGCATACATTTAAAAGTGTAAGCAAGCTTATACTATCTACATTACAAGACGGTAAACAAGTCAGCAACTAGTGATGGCCAGTCTGTCAACAAGACTGAATGCTGCATCAAGGACCCCATTAGGTAAGAAAGAAACACTTGTATTACCATAATCATTATTAACTACAACAGGACTGGAACATCTTGACATTGTGCTCAATGCATGCCAAGGATGCAGTGCTAGATGGGAAAGACTAGGACTGAGATTAGGCCTCCACAATGACACAATAGAACAAATAGAGAGAGATCACAATAAATGCACTGACCAAATGAGAGGAATGCTGTCAGAGTGGCTGAAAGGGAATTATGAAGTGTCAGACAGATATCCAGAACCATCCCAACATTCACTGTGTATTGCAGTAGCTGGGATTAACAGAAGCCTGGCAGACACTATAAGCAATGATCCATCATTCAGTGACATCAATGATACACAAGGTAAATAGAAGAGTAGTTTCTCTGTACTGTAACAAGTCAGTAACACAAATTAGAGAAATAAGTTTAGTGCATTAAAACCTTATTCAATGTGCTATAATAATGAACAATTGCATGCTACATGTACATGTAGCATGCAATTGGAATATAAAGTGACTGCTGCATACTTCGCTGCATCAGTGATGCAATGAAAAACAGTTGATTGTTCCAAGCAGGTTACTATTGTTTTGTAAATATCTTGAAAGTTACATGCATTGTTTACAAATATATCTCCATCTTTGGATGCCGCAAGTAGGAAGCATAATATTTTGAAATTTAGTGCTACGGCAACTTGTAATACAAAAATTCAACTTTGCTAGTGCATACAAGTACATGTATGATCTATTGATAATTTGACGTAATTTCAAATCAAATGTTTTGCAGATTTTAATCTTATGATACCAGTAAACACAAAAATATATTTTTACTTTCATAAATAACAGAATAATTATGATATGTGATACTATAGGATCCAATAACAGCAGACCTCATCCATACACCACAGAAGAATTGATGCAGTTCTGTACTTGCACCCAATGTGACCTGGAGACAATAATCACTACAGGCTGCCCTCAAAAAAGAGAAGATTTCCATCCTCTTGATATCAAACGACTTTCATCAGAACAAAGGCATGTATACTTACATCACGCGATAACAGAAATACGAGAGATTAAGAGACAATGGACTCGCACTTACATCCGAATCACACAGTCAATATCAAGGAATACTGGAATATCAGTCTCTTATTTAAAAACCGTCATAACGACACTGGATTGGTTTGGAGCAGCAAAAGACAAAAACTGTCGTCTCCAGCGATTGAATGAGTGCCAAGACAAGGAAAGCATATTTGAAGTGTATGCAGAAATATGCTCATGGCTCAACCATCATCCCCTACGAGAAATAGTGGATGAATGTGGAACGGAAAATGAGAAACAAGAATATGAAAAATACATTGCCAAAAAAGAACAATTCCTGCGTCACTCAATAACATTCTTCACTGACTCATGCAGTCAGGATCTTGGAGGAGCAGTCACTGAAGTTAAACTGTTTCGCCTCAAGTTAGACACAGAGCTAAGCCATGATGTGCTGGATGGTACCATCCTCCCATTCCTTCAAGGAGAAGTAGCCAAACTTCTCAGCATACCCCAAATGAATCTCTACATTTTGTCACTTAGAGAGGGCTGCTTTGAAGTTGTTTTTTCGATTCCTGAAATTACATATAACAAGAACTTTCCACTGACGCTTGATCGCTCAAGAGCATTGGAAAACTTGACTTATGAGCCAGTAGGACTGAAATTCAAATCAATGTATTACTCAGATGTAGATACTCATGTAAGTTAGTAGAGAATGGTCATAAAATTAATATATTTGTAATAGACTTTGAGTGCCAAATCTGATGAGCAAGAAATATCATTTAATGATACAAAAGGTTAGATATGGTACATGTAATAAAGTAATGACTCCTTACTATTATAATGACAATTTACAGTATTAACACTCAGACCTTAATATCTTTGTAGAACAAATTATCAGTTACCCAACCGATACAATAAAAGTCTTATCTATACCAGTGAATCACACAGAAAAGGGTAAGCAGGAGGGAGTGACACTGTGAGCATTGATTAAGATCATTATGTGGCAGCTAGATGCAGTAACATACATGTACATACATACATGTACATGTAGATATAATTTCTTAAATGCACATATTATTAAAAAACAGAACATAAACAAAGGTACATGTATCTTGTATAGTAAAGATTTACAAAGTCTAAGCTTTATACCAAGTGCCAGTAAAGAAGGGCTTAATCATTGCATTTTGATACAACAGTTACTGCATGATTCAATAATAAACAATAGTTACTGTGTAGTGTTTTTCATCTTCGAGGGTTTGCAAATTAGTAAGCTTTCTCATGGTTATACCTGATATAGAACTGATACACAATACCGATCAACAATATTAAACATGTTTCCATTACTGTTTGATTTAAAATAACACTTTGATGCTTCATTGAAAACAACAGCAACAAGTGCATGAGTTTCTATCAAAATAAGCAATAAACATGTACAAACATGTGCAATAAACATATAATGCGCTTCCCCTACTCATGCATCATAAACAATATTTAATGTAAACAACATGTACATATATGTACATATAGCTGTGATATCTAATAGATTGTGCATTGTATTTATAGACTACAGACAAACATGATGCAGAGCATAAAAACAAGGAAATATTAGGAAAAAAACACTAACTAAACACAAACTAACTTTGTATGTACAGCTGACTTAAGATTATGATTGCATGTGGATATTAATGTAATGAAGTATGTATGTACATGTATACATGTAAGTATAGTAACAAGTATAATTAATAGGTGAAACCAAAAGCAACATCATAACTGATGATACACTATGCACACCTGACATATCAGATGGGGCAAGAAAACATCGATTAAGTTCAAATAATCACAAACATGAAGATGACCCTCTTGATTTCAAAGGAACAAATTTATCAGAGAGAATAAGTAAACAAAATGAGGCAGACATTGAACTGGACCATATTGTACAGTCAGGTACATATTAGTTAATAATAGTAATTAGTTAATTAATATAATATCTATTAATATTCTCCTAAGGTCGCATAAGAGGAAGACGGCCACAAATATTAATGAGACCCTCATTTTCAGAATTGGTGGAATCAAATGATTTTGGATGCCCAAATTTAAAAAGACAAAAAAAGGAATAATGACTTAATCACTGTTAGATGCACTGTATATCTCAATTAGTACAAACATTATTAATATTATTATAGTGTTGTTATTTATCAATAGTGTTGTTAAGTTGTCCATGTATTTGAATGAACTCATAAAAAATAGAATTTTATTTGTGGGTTAGTGGCTTACCACAAAATACAAACCAAACATTAATGAAGTGTCAATTCATTAGGCTTCGACTATTGTCATTAAAAAAGTTCCCTTTACTTAAGACATAAAGTAAATACTCAGGGCAGAGATGTGAGCAAGATCTTATTAATAAATAAGCACCAAGGTATAATGCTAACTGCACTGTGTAGAAAAATGGTCACATGACTCATACAGTTGAGTAAAGTAGCATTTCTGACATTGTGTAGGTTACAATGTTAATAATAACTACAATAAGCACACAGGAAATCAAAATGGCTCCACAAAATTTCCAAAAATTAAGGTGCATACACTCGACCTGTAATTAAAAATAGTTTGCTTAGGTTTCAGAGAAACATGCAGTTGGTATTATTTCTTTAACTCTGGAGAAATGCCTTGTGTGAAGTCTGTGAACTAACTTGAGTTACCTCAAAAAGGTGCATAAACTACAAAGGATTAAATTAATTAATTAAGCTACATGCCATAGCAAGCGATTTTAATTTTTTCAACAGACATACAGCATATTGTCTATACATACAGTAAATGTAGGAGGACCTCTGCTTATGTTGTTCATGCCTAACTGCTGCAGAGTAGCAATTATAATAATTGGTATTGTAAAGTTAATTCTTCATGAGAACATGCTGGCTGGAACAACTTAGGAACTTTGACCAAACCGAGGACAAAACAAAAAATCATTGAAAGCCTTCATGTTACTGTATAATCAAGCTCAATGAAGTATTGCTTTACTGTAAACAAGGTCTAAAAAATAAAAAGGATCTACATGTACCACCTGTGAGCTATGTACCCGCAGGCTTTGTGGCTAGGATTTAATCAAAACAAGCACTTCCAAACTCCATAGTGATCCCTGGCATAAGAAAATCCGCCACCTGCTAGCAAAAAATACTAATTAAGTTATGGTACATCTTGCAGCTTATGTGGGATTTCACTTTTAGTTTGGGATTTTCAATTATAGACAAATACTGTAATTCATTAACAAAATGTTAAAGTAGCTTGTAACATCTTAAAATACATGTAGCTCAAAAATGGCATCCCTATTTCAAAATATGTGCACGTGTACAAGTCAGCACATCCCTTGCAATTATAATCAATACACTGAAGGCAAAATACATACATGTACTTGTATACATGTACATTGTATGTGCTTTCATGAAACATTTATAGCCCTTGATAAAAGGAGCCCTACTGTATGTCATAACGAAATTTTCAGGCATCAAACTTTCTTGCTAGACACAATGCCTATATGGCTTCTGTCAACTTCTGTCAAATTGGTATTATGCTCCTAAATACTGTCTGAATGCTGTGTAGCTGCAACAACAATGACAAGTTACATGTACAATATTAGCATTAAACATTCAAAGGGTTTCATCATTTTTACTATTTTTTAAAAAAGCAATGAAATTTCACAAACTTGTCAAAATGTAGGAGCTATAAATAAAGGTAAGAAATGATGAAACAATTTCAATTTACACAATAAATTTCCATGTAAACACATAAAGTATCATACTGTGCAGACTGGCAATATACATGTACATGCATGCATGTGTAATCCAGGTCACATAATAGGATCAGAGGGAAACCAGTGTATTGTTACTAACAATAACTGCAATATATATGTACCTTTAATTTAACGATACATGACAAAAGTTAATAGAAAACCAGTAAATTATCAGTTATAAATCAAGTTAGTAATGCAGCCCATTAATTGAAAACAATATTAAAATATTAAAGGCAATGAAATGCTTCACTTATATAGAGCCCAACATACACTGAGCAACTTTGTTGCCAGTACCTTTGATGTGGTGAGGCAACTTGTTGCCAGAAGTTGAGAGTCTCTCTACTTTCTGCAACATGTTGCCCAGTGTTGCTCAACCACATCAAAGGTCTGACTACAAGTTGCCAGCAACAAAGTTGCTCAGTGTATGCTGGGCTTAGTAAAGCCCTCCATACACAAGGCAACATGTTGCTAGCAACTTCTGTGGTTACTTTGATCTTGTAATCATCTTGTTCCAAAAATAGAACAGAATTCTATTTTTAGACACAAGATCAAAGTGACCATAGAAGTTGCTAGCAACATGTTGCCTAGTGTATGGAGGGCTTAATACAGACCAGGAACTTTTCATTTAAAATTCATTTACATTTAATTTAAATTTATGTCAACAATTACATGTAAGTTACATGTGATAATGTATTAAGGCTGGTTTACAATATGACGTAAGGCCAATGTACCATCAATTTTTTAATCAAAAGTGTGGGTGATTTGACCTACTGGCGCATGTTTTCCGCTAGAATGTCAAATGTCAACGTAATGTCAGGACTAGTGCAATATTGTAAACCAGCCTTTACATATGCTATGCATGAACAATGTTAACAGGGATACATGAAAACATTATGTCACACAAAAAGCAGCCATACATGTAGGGACACGCAGTCACGCACATTATTTGGGAATTTCTTTTGAAATAATGGGTGGGAAATTTAGAGAAAGAATAATGGGCTAAAATTTGCCTGCCTGGATCACGTGATCAATATTTAACCCTTTCAATACTGCATGAGCCATGAGCATGTGTCAGCAAATAGTAGTTACAGTACAATTAACAGCACTTTACAGCAGCAGCAATGAGTAACTCCACTGGAAATAATACTGCTGGTTCTAGTAGTCTATCTATGACTGATGACTGACTATGACTATGACTGATGAATCATGAATGATGATATTAATAAATGAATTTTTGGTATTATCAGAGCATAATATTGGGAATAATGGGCCAAAAAGGAAAGAATAATGGGATTGAGGAAGAGAATTGAAGAATAGAATTATAGGGTTAAAGAAAAGAATAATGTGCATGTCACTACATACATGTATATACATGTGTATGTAAACTAGTAAAAGTAACCAATTGGTAAAATAGTATTATTAAGACAGTTTCTAAAAAAACAAAATTGGCTGGAAAAAAATTGTGCTTAGACAATAATCATAAAATAATTTAAAATAAAACTGGCTTCAATCTGACAGTATCAAGTAAAAAGATCATTGCTAATGAATTATCATTACACATTACAACATTATGCTCCATTTTTGAAATTATTAAACCACCAATTGTCAAGAGTATACTAATTGTAAGAGTGATTAGTACCTCGTGTATCCGTTCTGATATCTGGACAGGAACAGGGTTGAATGCTATCTTCTTACTAGACGCTGGCTTCTTTGAATATGATGATCCTTCTAAAGATGTCAGAGAAGACTCAGTATCTTTAGAACTTCCTAAGTGATAATTATACAAGTTACAAGTTACAGAACATATCAGGTATAATCTAGAAACTATGAACTGCTGTGTCCTTATAAAGAGTTGTCATTAAAGGTTTTACACCATCTCCCATTTTGTCATATAATGGGGCAAATTTAAATTAATAATATCTATTCATTGACATGAGATTGAAATCACTAATATTAACCACTATTATATAAGAATCAATAAAAGATGTTGCTAAAAAAATGAATTTTCTACGGCCAATTTTCTTGGGCTATTTCTTGGAAATAAGCAGTACAAATTACAGACAAAG
>NW_003546737.1:50862-56902 GCF_000090795.2 Amphimedon queenslandica
ATTCGGATAAGATATCAGTAACTGGTTAAGCCTCAATTTGACAGTTTCAGGTACCAGTGGAACTTTAGAACGAGGAGGGATGGTAGGAGCTGGGACTCTCTTAGTTGAAGTTGTTGCTCTCATTCCAGACTTCATGGCAGTGTATGATTTTGTGGCCTTTTGTCTTGATACCAACTGGGCTACGTGAATACAGGAGTCACTCGCCAATCCACGGAGCATAAGAGTCCCTCCTCTTGATTTGTGCATGGCTACAGCGTCTGGCATATGCTTGAGTAGCTCGAAGAGGCTCGGGAACCGATGGCCATATAATCCTTTGTTAGCTGAACAGGAGTGAGTCCATTTTTAGCTGAGAGTAGTAAAGACCTTATGGTTTTCTTGACTGTTTCAAAATCTTTCTCTCTAGGCGTCCCCAGTGGCATGGCATAAGCCCAGAGTCAAAGTACTCAAAGACACTGAGTCAGTGGCGGATCTGGGCCCGGGCCTAGACGGGCCATGGCCCGGGCATCAGAAGTCAGTAATGAGATTCATTAGATGCAATGTAAACAATTCCCTGCCTCAAGTTTTGATAAAGCAAACCACAAGCCACACCAGAGTACTTACAAGTGCTTGAAGAGCATTATAAGCACAGCATAGATGAGGAAATTGTTGAAACCCATCATAAAAATGGCCAAAAGATGCATAACCATAAAATAACTGGTTGAAAAGTGGACACACCCACTTCCTGGCCCTACCATTAACTTGCACCCAGATCCGCCACTGCACTGAGTCAACGTACTCAAAGACACTGAGTCAACGTACTCAAAGACACTGAGTCTGAGGAGTAGATACACACGTGCAATCATCTGCGCATGAGCAGTGTGACTGAGCCACGCCTTTTGCTAATAATTATAGTTCACAATTTTTGATAGCATGATTATTATAAAACAAAATTTTAGTTCTAACTAGGTAAGAAGATTAGGAGTAAATTCTTGATTATAATTTTCTCATAGTTTTATGTGATGAGTCTTGAGCAAAACTGGTTTTTAAAATTGCTCCAAAGCCATTACTTTTCAGTTCATAAAGGATGCTAAGAAATGAAATCATCAATCACTTACTCCTAACACACAGCCTACAGCAGTAAATCATGCATCAGTTAATTGCAACATTTCTCAACATTTCTTTATAAAAAAAAAATGACTGTATATAGATCTAAAGTAGTATACAAAGGTGCATATATATCCCCAAGATGCATTATTACCAATATAGGTAATAATTATTCATTAAATTATTTTGCTCTAGTAGTAATGAATGTACAGTTCAAATCCTGAATACTCCTTTGCTTGAGATAATAAACCATAAGATGTATCATTAGAATGATCCACTGACACACCTAAAATAATCACAATGAACTTAACAGCATGCTTCATTAGCTGAAAATTGATGGTGTTCAATTTAAAAATTTAGTATTGATCAAAATCAACTGATAATTCTCTTATTATTATAGAGTTAAGACAAGAGATTTCTCACAAAAAGGAATTAATAGAGAAATACTAACACTAGACTTATTAAATTATTATTATTATTATTATTATTATTATTATTATTATTATTATTATTATTATTATCATTATCATTATTATTATTATTTCACCATCTTTCTAACTCTCTCTATCTTTCTCTCCTTTCCTTTCCTTAACTTAACCTGCTTTAAAATTATCATTGTTATTGTTGTTGTTACTGCTATTGCTATTGTTATTGCTGTTGTTGTTATTGTTTGATTGTTATTGTGAAAAAAAAATTTAAAAAAATTATTATTACTATTATTATTATTATTACTGTGGTATATTGTTTTATATATCTTTTTATAACTTTTCTCTCTGTTTGATATGAGAACTGCAGATTAGACCTCGGATTAGACTATAGCTATATAATTTTTATACTTTGTGTTCATTATTAGTAAAATAATAAAGCTACTCTATGCAGCCCTTACAGTAACTATACTCAAGCAGTAAAAATTGTTTTTATAATTACACTGAAAGGAAATAGTGTGACTTCATCAAATTTCTTTCCTTCTCATGTTTTTCTTCTTCCCTTCTCTTCTGTTTTTCTCATTGCCATTCTCCTTCTTACACTTACAAATGTCAACCACAATAGAAACAACCCTTGACAAAGAACTTGGTGAGTATACAGTGTATTTTGTCAAGAGTACACAATGTACAATTTATATACATGTTTTATAGGCATTAATGATTTGTATTTGGTTTGGGAGAAGGCAGGTGTTCTTTCTGGACACTGGGACTCAATTGGAGTTATATTGGGTCTCAGCCCTAACAAGTTAGATGAGATTGAAGCAGAGGGCAAACCACCAAAAACATGTCTAAGAAAAGTTTTTGAGTGTTGGTTAAGAAAGGACTATGATTATGAAAATCGTGGTGTTCCTACATTACAAAGGCTCTGCAATTGCATTAGAAGTAAAAGTGGAGGAGCAAACCCTGCCTTAGCTGATGAAATAGCAAAGGAGTATCCTACAAGTAGTGAGGTCACTGGCCAGCAACAACCATTGTCACCAGTAAAATCATGGTCACCAGTAGAAACCAGTTCATCTTCTAGAGGTAATACATCACAGCATTAAGACTCTCTATTATTTATTTATTATAGAAGCTACTCCAAATTCAGAATTGATGGTACCTCTTGCTTCACCTGATGCCAAAGCTACATATGCTAGTGGAAAATCAAAAGATTTTCCTGTTAATGACATATTGAAGCAGATTGATGAGCTACAAAGGTTATATGCTTCTAACTTTTATAAAACCAAAGAAGCATTTCTCTCCCTTAAAAAAGGTGCCCTTCCTAAAATAATTGATTATATTCAGTGTCACATCATTAATCTACTGAGTCCACGTTTTCGAAAGCCACAGTTCATTGATCAATTACGAGAAGAGTACGACAAAGTTAAATCGATGAATCAGTTATTCAGAGTACTAGAGAAGCGTGTCTCCTGGTTTAATTTTGACTTCGTTGTCCTATTGGTTCAAGTTTTCATAGCAGATAGAGAAGCACAGCGAATTTGGTCAACTTACTCCAGTATGCTAAAAGACTATTTTAAAAATAATAATGATCGAGCAATTCAAGTCGTGAATGGTGTTGAGTTTGGTATACTAGATGCTCCTGGTACTCAAGTCATGATAGCAAAAGTTGCTGATGATGATTACACTTTGAATGATTTATATTTCTTTCATAAAGCAATTGCTGATGCACTTGAAGTTTCAGAATACAAATTCTATTTTTGTGAAATTGACGATGGTTGCATGGAGTTAAAATACTCCATTCCTGATTTCTTGTATTCAATTCTTTTTCCACTTACCAATCAACAGTGTCATTCATTGGCTGTGATTGGTATTATTAAATTGAGCTGCAATGAACATGTGCATGTAATGGAGCAGGTAAGTAATAAGAATCTTGAAGGTAAAAAATGTGTTGACTATTTTTTAATCACATGCATTGATTATTTTTAATCATATATAGTTACCAGAGAATGAATTGAAAAAGCTCTCCCACTTTATTATTGGTAATTGAATAATGATTTACTGTATTATTTTATCATTTTTGTTCAGATATCAATGATCCTTTATGGTATGAAAATACCAGCACTCCACTCATTGAAGCATGTTGGAGAGGATTAAAAGATGAAGTACAATGGTTAATGAATGAAGCTGGCTCTCAAGAAAGAGGTACAAATGGTTGGAATCCATCATTAGCTGCTGCATATGGTGGCCATTTTGATGTTCTCAAGCTCCTTGTTGAAGTTTATCATTGTGATCCTTCACAAGGTGATGATGATCGTGTTATTAGCATACACATGGCCTCATATAAAGGCCATCTCAATATTGTGCAGTATCTAGTTAATGAATGTAACATTTATCCAGACCTAGCAGATAGCTCTGGTAACACGGGATTGCTTTACTCAGCACTGGGTGGCCACGTTGACCTCTTGATTATGTTTTTAAAGAAGAATTGTAACGTGTCTCAGGTCAATAGAGAAGGATCCACTTTATCATTATTAGCATGTAAGAGTGGACAGGTAGCATTAGTTCATCAGCTTAAGCAGTTTGATATTTTTTCAGAAGATGACATAGATTTTAACGGATGTGGGATAGTACATTATTGTGCTATGAGTGATAGTGTAGAGCTTCTAGAGTATCTTCAAAATAATGATTACGATATTAAATTAATCAAAAGAAATCGTTTTGGTTCAACACCACTTCATATAGCATGCCAGTATGCTTCATCTGGTTTTATTATGAAAATGATTAATATTTTTGGATATAAAGTGTTACTAGAAGCTGATTATAGTGGTCGTTCTTCTCTTCATTACTTATGCAGTGGATTGGCTGATAGATACTGCATTACAGAAGTGTATAATAAGCTTCTTGTTCCTTGTGATATACCTTTACTTCATGAGTTTTATCTGTTCAGAATACAAATTAAAGCCCTACGTAAATATATATCACTAAATATAAATGTTACTAAACAACATGCAAGAGTGCACCTTTTATTTACCTTCCTCAAGAAAACAAGCATTTTTGATGATTTTAATATAAATTCTATTACTGCTACTGGTCAATCATTACTTCATTTAGCATGTACTAGTGGTAGTATATTATTAGTGGAGGTATTAGAGGCATATGGTATTGAAACAAGTTCATTAGATTATGAGGGTCGGTCTGCAGTACATTATGCTGCTTTATCAGGTTCACCTGCTCTACTCAGTTATACTGTATCTCAGTATAGCTTGAATGCCAGTCAGCCAGACTACAAAGGTATAGTACCATTAGCATTAGCTTGTATGTCAGGTAGTATCAATGCAGTAGAATATATTATAAATACTACTGACATTGATATTAACATAACCTGTAATGAGGGTAGAACACCTTTTCATTATTCTTGTCGTCATGGTAACCTTGAACTGAGTCAATATCTCATTGAAGTACAAGACAGTGACATTAACATTATAGATAATCGTAAATGGAATGCATTGCTTCATAGTGCTAGGAGTGGTAACATGAAGCTAGTCCAATACCTTGTTAATAATCATCAGTTTCCTCTCGTACCTTTTTTGTTACTTCAAGCAGTGCATAGCACTAGACTATCATTAGTTAAATTATGTATTAATAAATATAAATTGGATCCTCATGTTAAAAGTACTTCTGGTACAGGAGCAGCTCAGTATGCAGCTCAAGTTGGTGCTATTGATGCATTAGAGTATTTAATAAGCAACTGTAGAGTATCAGTGTACAATTTAAATTTGTTACATTTATCTACAGTACATGGCCAATTTTTATTTGTTAAATATATTATTAATAATAATCTACAGCATACTAATTTATTACATTCTGCTATGAATGATAATAATGATCTACCAATTCATTTTGCCTGTATCAGTGGTATTACAAAACTAGTGACATTTCTAATTGATGTAATGAAATGTAATATCTCTACTGAAAGTAAGGATGGCTACACTTGTGTCACAAGGGCATGTAAATCTGGTAATCTCGATCTTTTAAAATTATTAATAAAGCAATACAACCTTAATTCTAGAGTATTCAGCAGATCCTCATCACCATCAGTTGCAGTGGGACATGGACATGTTCATATACTGGAATGGCTCAGACAAGAGTATCATATCAATGTAGTCTCATTTAAGGAAGGTGTATTACCTTTTTATGCTGTACAATTCAACCGTTTGTATTGTTTAAAGCATTTATTAAACAATTATTCATTTGATATCAATGCCACAGATCCTAGAGATGATACTCAATCTTCTACACTCCTTCAAACAGCATGTCAGGAAGGACATGTTGCCACAGTTTTTTACCTCACTAGTCTTCCTCATTGTGATGTATCAGCTAGAACTTTAAATGGATCAACAGTTCTTCATTTATCATGTAAAAGTCGTTCTCTTCCTATACTCAAACATCTAGTGGAGGAGCATCAGTTGGATCTCACTATTAAAGATTACAATGGAATGGCTCCAGTTCATGTAGCCTGTGAAGAAGGATCA